>NC_046654.1:20391905-20691905 GCF_900324485.2 Mastacembelus armatus
CTCCCACAGTCCAAAAACATGTATGTCAGGTTGATTGGTGACTCTAAATTGCCCATAGCAGTGAGTGTGAGTGTGTGAGGTTGTTTGTCTTTATGTGGCCCTGTGATGGACTGGTGACCTGTCCAGGGTGTGTCATGGAAATTTCTTTAAGTCTGAGAGTTGCTAATTCTCAGAGACAACCACAAGTGTGATGAATCATCTCAGGTTTAATCACGGGCCCGGAGAGGATGTCCTTGCAGAAATCCTCTGACTCTGTGTTACAGAATCAGGTTTATATATCTTTGAAAAGAAAGGGGTGGACTAATCTTGAACAGACCCCACATGTTTGTTCAGGTATCTATCTTCAGCCTTCTTTCATCAAAGAAAACAGATTGTTAAGTAAATATTCAAGTGACCCTTTGACCTAGTGTAAAACCTCCACAGGTGCACCCCTGCCTTTCACCCAAAGATAGCTGGGATAGGCTCCGGCAGATCCCTGTGATCCTGGTTAGGAATAAGCAGGCATAGATGATGGATGGATGGTTAAATTTGCCATGTGAACCAAGGTACACCCAGGTATCCTTGGAAACTGTTAATTAGACGTCTGGTTATGTTTAGATTTTTGTCTGCTCAGAGCTATAGAATAAACAGTTTGTGCATGACACAAGTTTTCTCTGTAATTGATTTTTTTCTAATCTCCTCTACAGGTCACAGCTAAAGGTTTTGCTCCACTGCTCCAGTTTGCCTACACAGCCAAGCTGGTTTTAAGCCGTGAGAACATCCATGAAGTCATCCTTTGTGCTGAGTTCCTAGGTATTCACAATTTGGAGGACTCTTGCTTCAGGTTTCTTCAAACCCAACTACAGAATGACAGCCAGCGCGCCACTAATGGAAAGGTGGAATATGATGATTACATTATGGCCAGGGAAACATTTTTTTCAGAGGCAATATCCCTTGATGTTTCTTTAGAGACAAGGCAGGAGACAAATCAAATTGCAAGCACTGCGCCACTTCCCACTGACCTTACTCAGTGTCCTAAATACAAGACGTGTCAGTACCAGATCTGTGACAACAAGCACAATGGAGAAAACCATCATGGCAGTGATTATGTCATTTTGACCAATCATACCTCAGTGAGCCCTGTGAGCTCACAAGTTAAAGAAACCAGTACTGTTCCACAACCTTTGCTTATACCCTCCAGAATCAAAGAGGAACCACTTGTGTTTGAAGAAGAGGAAGGAAAGAATGGCTGCAACCCAAAATTCTGTACTGAGGAGGTACTAGAGATGGAACTAGAAGTGGAAGGAGTTCCATTAGCAGATGAACACTCTCCCAGCCAAGGTTCACCCTCTTCCTGTCTGCACTCGTACTTCCAGAAAGGTGGTCTGGATCTCGGCAGTGTGCCCAGCACCACCATCCACCAGCTATTCACCAACAGCCTGTCCTTGAACCATCACAGGGGAGTGGTCAAAGACAGGGAAAAGGTGGAATCTCTGGGTCAGGAGGACCTCAAGACAGGCATTGCAGATGTTATACCGGCAGTGCTGACTGGCATTGACAGGAACCTAGAAAGGACAGTATCCAAAGCTTCCTCCTCTAAACATCAAGGGGAGTTAGACAGACGCAGTGTCATTTTCTCTTCAGCAGCAAGTGAGCAACAAATGGTGGTCCATTCTTACATGGATGAGAAGTTTAGAGGAACAGCATCAACCATGCTTCAGGCAGAATCTCCTTTCTCTGATCAGTCATGCATCACTACTAGTTGCCCTGTTCTCATCAAGTCATTAACCCACTCCCCTTCCACCTCTCGAACCCAGACTTTTGACTCACATTCCTCATTCTCATACACAGACACAGGCAGTGGTAGCTCACCCTCAAGCTTGCCTCAGTTTGAGTTCTCCTCATCCCCGCGCTCAGACTCCTTTTCTCAACTGTCTCACTGCCTGGCTGGGGTGGTGGAACAGAGGAGCCTCCACAGTGGAGAGGTGGTTTTCTCTCAGGGTTGCACCAAGATCAAAAGTGAACAGGGATTTGGAGCCAGCAACTCCAGTGACGAATCAGGCTCTTTCTCAGAAGGAGACAGTGAAAGTGGCGCATCCAGAGCCTCTGGTCCTGAGGTAAGTATGGCCCTCTATTATACTTTCATGTCCAAAATATTCCTATGTAAGGATCAAGGTAAATAAATATACTCTTTTGTGGCATGATAACATATACTGTAGCAAAACTAGTGGAACAGTACCAGTAGACTACTGTAAAGTCATGAGACACTGGTTTACAAGGAGAAAGCATTGGAAATAAAAGTAGCTAAAGTTTACCAGAATTGGGTCACTAATAAAGGAAAATTAAGTGCAGAATGTTAATTGCTTCGGTTTTGAAAATACAGCTTCAGATCAAAATGGCATCAAATTAGGAAGGGGCATGTGCGATTATGCTCCATAACCTTGTGCTTTGCAAAATGTGATATAGCAATGAGAATAGTGCCACAGCAGTCATTATATATGTAGCTTCTTATTAATGCCAATAAACTTTTACAATACTTTTACAATAACTTTTCATGCGATTTTTCACACAGTTGTGGGTGCCTTGGTCCCACTGCTGTGTAGCTTCCCAGATTACACAGATTTACAACTTTAAAGCTTATAAAATACAATGTGAATAATATCAGATAATTAAGAATACAAGCTCTAACTTCAGATTAAACAACAAGGTTCCATCTTTATTGAGTATCTAAGCGGTGCTTTTTGGCTTGCACACTGGCAGGACCCAGATTACTGCAGATTACTGCTGATATGTCAAAAGGGCATTATTAAGACAAATGGACTCTACAGAGCAGAAACTGTTTTGGTAAAACTGGCAGCTCAGAGATAAACAGCACCCTTTAATGAGTACCTATTCTCACATTTGCGCTTTTGACACACAAAAAAACAGCTATTTGGTTATAAAGTTTGTATTATCTTGTATTATTCATCATACGTTTATAAGCTTCCATATGGTATAACAACTGTTGCTCTGTCCTAATTGCCTGAGAATTGAAACCTAGAAGACAAAGTGGATGACCACACCCACACCTGGACCAGTTATTCATGAAAATCAATTTGCTAATAAAAAAACAATAAATGACAATAAATAATCTTTAGGATCAAAGTGAAGATACATTGCTAAACTTTCATGTGGTACCATTTGCATTGATCTACCATGATTTGTCATGAAGGTATGAGGCATCATGATCATGAGACACCCTCCCCTGCCTTGTAGGCAAAAATACTCGCCTGTGTATATATAATTATAAATCTTTAATGTGAAATATCTTGAAAACCTTAGCCAACCAGCACCTTCATCACCAGTTTTCTAATTCACTTAATGCAAATGTGAAAGAATTAAGACATTTTGTCGGTTGATAAGTTCCTCAGTGACAAGTGAGATCAGTAAATTGATTCATTAATATTAGTTCATTAGCAGTTATCCCAAGATAGCTATCATTAGCTACAGATCATACTAGACCATGTAATTGGCCACAGGTTTATATACATTATATAGATATAAAATACCTATTATTCTCAGTGAATGAAGCCCTGCATACCTTGCTGAGTTCATCAGACTCAAAAAGCACCCTGCTACACTACAAGGGATTTTTGAAAAGTGATCTACTTTATGCAAATGTCTTTTAAGGGTGAGCAACGGTCAGGTGAGAGCTGATCTAGCAATCATGTTGGAAAACAACTGTCCAGTCACAGCAGGGACACTAAATTACATGCTCAGCACACACTCAGAACTACAGATTCCAGATACTGTCAGCTATTTTGTATCCATATGTGTGAAGGCTCTACCAGCAAATACCTGAGTAGAGCAATGGTGCATTCTATTTGTCTTATTTCCTTCTTAAAAGAGTAAGAGTGGGTAATACAGGAACATGTCCCCATTGCCCAGCTACTTTTGAGTGACTGTTATTGTGTTACATTCTTACTGGCCAGCTACTTTTCCCAGTGGTGCCAAAAAGTGTCTGCTGATTACAGCCAGCGGGAGCGCTTAGAGCCTGTTAAATGTGACACTGGCCCATTCAGCTGATTTTATCGGCATCAAACCATAATAAAGTTTGAAAATAGACACTGCATCTGTTCCTGTGGTAGTACAAAGCTAGGTCTTTGTAAAACTTGCATTTTTGACAAAATTGTACATGAATAATCGTAATCGTATGTGTACAATCTTCTGTCACAGCTCCTGGATGTAGGGCACAGTCTGTGATTATCTGCAACATTTGTCTGTGACATATGTCAGTTTCTTTATGCTGTTGCATACTGTTTTACTCAGTTTCAGACAGTTGCACAAGCCAAACATTTAACCATGTTATTCATGTAAAACTATTAATGTCCATAGCTTATGCATTGTGTATATGGCCTTTTACATTTGGACACTACACTATAATGATAATGATGTGGGCTAGATGTAAAATAAAAAAGAAAGCTTTTGAAATGATTGCACTGACTTTTCATTTTCTTGCTGTAGATTATAAACCATCCAGGAACTTTGTGTCAATTTAATTATCTGTAAACAACCAGTATAACTATTAAAATACAGTATTATCCTTGCCATAAAGTAATTATAGCTAATATGTTGGTACTGAAATTAGTTTGAGCCAGGCAGGTTTGGACAGCTCTTTCCCTTAAAAAATAAAATTATCGCACTGTCAATTGATGAAGGAGTAGGACACGTCTTCAGATAGCTTTGTCAGCCTAAATGTAAAGTGCTAATCAGGTCCAGCAACCAAGCTTGAAAGTTGGTTGCAGGTCCTCTACATGACCTTAGAAATATTTTTTTTTTCAGTAATAAGGCAATAAGAAAGAATAGGGATATATGGGTGTAGATAATTAATGAATGTCTGACCCTAAATGTATAAGTCATCGATACAACGGCTCCCCAGGTCAGAGAAAGTGGAATCTAATTTAGATGGAGTGAAGGAGAGACTCCTTGCAATAAGTAGAAAAAGGGATAATGATTTGAATGCAAAGGGAGATTTTGTTTCCAGGTACAAATTTGATTATATATGATAGGACTGTATATGAAATTTTGTCGATGGGGGTTGGTGATAGCAACATGGCGGCAGGGGAGTAAGTATGGCAGTCTTCCTGTTCTGTGATGTCAAAAACTCAAGGTAAAAATTGAACCATTTGAAGACATAGGCCCAGTAATACATGATGAAATTTGGAAAAGATAGGCATCCTTTCAGTTTAGGTTTAACTGTTTCTTGCCTTTTCTAGTTCTGTAATTCCATAGGCAGCATAGGCTGAAAGGCAGTATAATTAAGTTTATCCTTATAAAAAATATATTTTTTAAGAATACAGGGATATTTTGAAATCCCTGTAGTATGTAATCCAAAACTGAATTTTACCTTTAAGTTAATCTAGTAGAAAAGTTGAAAGTTAGCCTGTATGAGGAAGGAGAATTGTCTATTAACTTCTATCCCTAAATAGGTGAACTTTTCTTCTGATATTTTAAAAGGAAATCGCATCAGAGTTGTTTGAGGAAAAGGGTGTACCGGCATCAATACACGTTTATTCCAGTTGATGCGATAGCCTGAAAATTGACCACACAAATACATCTTTTCAAGAATAGATGGTATGGAGTTATCTGGTTTTATGTATGAAAGGATGTCGTTTGCATATAAGGAAATTTTGCTCAATGCGCTTTTAGTCTGACATATATTTGGGGATCTAATCCTGAGCAAGTGGCTTAATGGTGAGTGCAAATATTAGTGCAGACAGTGGACAACCCTGTCTTGTTCCTAGACCAAGCATGACATTCTTATGTCTAACTATTTTCTGTGTTGTTGACACGTACTTCACAAAACACAATAATTCCTATAACACTTTAGTTTCATGCTCCACAGATGGAGCTGGTTCTGTGATGGTAAAGAATAAAGGCTTCAACAACCGTTTGAAAGAGAAAGTGCCCCACTGCCTGGTGTTTCACTGCATGACACACAAACAAGCACTAACCACAAAACACCTCTGTGAGGAACTGAATAAAACCTTAAATACTGGTACGAATTGTGTACTTTATTAAAGCTCGTCCAGTCAACAAATAAGCTGTGTGAGGATGAGACATACCAGACACTTCTCCATACTGAGGTGTGCTGGAGACATTGGATGCCTTTTTTGCATAAAGTAGAATACAGATAGAGTAACTAGAGAATGGGGATATGCAGCCATTTCTGTCATTAAGAGAGCAATCATAAAGAAAGTTATCTGAGGCTCTGATCTCTGACCCACCACAAGGAGCAACTTCAGGAGGAGATGAAATCTTGGTTTTCAGACATAAGTGTATCATGTCACAAGCGATTCATTGGTGATGGACCCTTTTCTTGCAAAAGAGTAGAATGTGTTATCTTCACACTGAAGATGACCTCATGGATATTAAGTTGAATTCCCTCTTGAAGAGATTCTTTGATGAACATGGATACATGTGGTTTTGGCTTGTGAAAGGATCATTGCTTCAAGACTTGCACATCACCAACCACCAGATTCATCTTGCCGTTCAGAACCACATACCTTTCTTCCAGAGACTGCTTTCAGTGCTCTGCTCACCATCAAAACAAAGGCAAACAAACAACAACCTTGTTGTGCAAAATGACTTTTATTTGGCGGTTACCAACATCACATCTGGCATCCCATCACTGACTCAAGAATTAAAAGCCCAAAGCTCTCATTGAAAGTCAACCTTTTTGTAGCCTATGTATGAAAGTGAACCAGTTCATGTGTGAAGGTCATATAAATGTAAGGAAAACTGGCTGATACATTACAGTAGTCACAGGAAATATGTTCAGAAAATGATGCTCACTGTATCTGGGTCACTGGTCAGTGATTGGGTTCAACGAACATGTAACATTTTTTGTTCTGTAATGTTGTTATGTATTGAATATAATATGAATATAGAGAAAAAAAAGAAAAGTACTACTTTATTTTTCCTCAGTAATAGTGTTTGTCAGGGAGGGAGAGGTTGGGGGTCATCAACATATCAACTGGTAAAACAGTGGTCACTTAGGGAAAAAGGTTGGGAACCACTGCTCTAGACAGTTGAAATGATGTAAAGAGATTCTGATTTGTGCGTATTTGTGCTTTGGGGTTTGTATACAGAAGCTTTATCGAATTTATAAACCTGTCACCAAGATTAAATCGCACAAACGCTTCAGACACGTATACCCACTCATTATACGCTTGTTCTGCATCAACTGTCAGAATTGCTAGCTCATTATGAGTTAGTGTACAAAATGTTGAATAGACAGTGTAGATTAGACATTGAACTTCTGTTGGGTATGAAAACAGTTTGATCGATATGTATCAGTGTGCTCATTAAAGGGTTCAGTCTGTTGGCAAGACATTTTGCATACATTTTACCATCTATATTTAAAAGAGAAATTGGGCAGTATAAGCCCACATTTAGTGCATCTTTTCCTTTTTTTTTTTTGGATTACTCTGATTGTTGCTTCAGTTAATGTTGGTGGTAATGTGCCATCGAATTGGGCCTGCATATATACAGTATTTCACAGAAATGAGTACACCCCTCACATTTTTGTAAATAGTTTATCATATCTTTTCATGTGACAACACTGAAGAAATGACACTTTGCTACAATGTAAAGTAGTGAGTGTGCAGCTTGTATAACAGTGTAAATTTGCTGTCCCCTCAAAATAACTCAACACACAGCCATTAATGTCTAAACCACTGGCAACAAAAGTGAGTACACCCCTAAGTGAAAATGTCCAAATTGGGCCCAATTAGCCATTTTCCCTCACCGGTGTCATGTGACTCATTAGTATTACAAGGTCTCAGGTGTGAATGGGGAGCAGGTGTGTCAAATTTGGTGTTATTGCTCTCAGTCTCTAATACTGGTCACTGGAAGTTCAACATGGCACCTCATGGCAAAGAACTCTCAGAGGATCTAAAAAAAAGAATTATTGTTCTACATAAAGATGACCTAGACTATAAGAAGATTGCCAAGACCCAGAAACTGAGCTGCAGCACGGTGGCCAAGACCATACAGTGGTTTAACAGGACAGGTTCCACTCCGAACAGGCCTTGCCATGGTCGACCAAAGAAGTTGAGTGCGTCATAACCAGAGGTTGTCTTTGGGAAATAGACGTATGAGTGCTGCCAGCATTGCAGCAGAGGTTCAAGGGGTGGGGGTTAGCCTGTCAGTGCTCAAACCATACGCCACACACTGCATCAAATTGGTCTGCATGGCTGTCGTCCCAGAAGGAAGCCTCTTCTAAAGATGATGCACAAGAAAGCCCACAAACAGTTCGCTGAAGACAAGCAGACTAAGGACATGGATTACTAGAACCGTGTCCTGTGGTCTGATGAGATAAACTTATTTGGTTCAGATGGTGTCAAGCGTGTCTGGCGGCAACCAGGTGAGGAGTACAAAGAAAAGTGTGTCTTGCCTACAGTCAAGCATGGTTTTGGGAGTGTCATGGTCTGGTGCTGCATGAGTGCTGCTGGGTGGGGAGCTATAGTTCATTGAGGGAACCATGAATGCCAACATGTACTGTGACATAATGAAGCAGAGCATGACTGCTTCAGAGACTGCCATAGGGCAGTATTCCAGCATGATAACGACCCCAAACACACCTCCAAGATGACCACTGCCTTGCTAAAGACGCTGAAGGTAAAGGTGATGGACTGGCCAAGCATGTCTCCAGACCTAAACCTTATTGAGCATCTGTGGGGCATCCTCAAACGAAAGGTGGAGGAGTGCAAGGTCTCTAACATCCACCAGATCTGTGATGTCATCATGGAGGAGTGGAAGAGAATTCCAGTGGCAACCTGTGAAGCTCTGGTGAACTCCATGCCCAAGAGGGTAATGGCAGTGCTGGAAAATATTTCATTTTCACTTTCACAAATTTTCACTTAGGGGTGTACTCACTTTTGTTGCCAGCGGTTTAGACATTAATGGCTGTGTGTTGAGTTATTTTGAGGGGACAGCAAATTTATACTGTTATACAAGCTGTACACTCACTACTTTACATTGTAGCAAAGTGTCATTTCTTCAGTGTTGTCACAAGAAAAGATATAATAAATTATTCACAAAAATGTGAGGGGTGTACTCACTTCTGTGAGCTACTGTATTCTATAGAGATATGGTGTGAGGATCTTACTGATTTTTTTGTACAATTCGCTTGGAAGGCCGTCAGGGCCTGGTGCTTTCCCATTTTTGAGAGATGTAATGGCTTTTGAATTTCAATGGAGTGAATATCAGAGTTAAGAGTATTGAAGTCTTCTGTTATTCTGGACAGGTTGCACTAATCTAGAAATTTATTCATCAATACTACATTTTGACACATACAAACAAGTAAAACTGTAAAAACCTGGTCTTGATTTTTTTTTGGTTTAATCAACACATTTCCCTTGTTGCCTTTGTGTATTGTCTGATAAATAAAAAGGCTATGGCAATATTCTTTTTGAGAATTAGGTTAAGTTGATACTTGAAGATTGTTATTTTCCTGTGTAAATCAGGAGAGGGAGTAAGTGCATCTTCTCCATCTAACTGATTGAATTTGATTTTCTAATTCCTTAATTTGGGCTTCTTTTAATTTCTTCCTCTCTCAAATGAAATTACCCATCCTCTCAGGCAGACTTTAAAGTCCTCCCAAAAAACACATGGAGTAGGTTCTGGGGTGTCATTTGTATTAAAATATAGCTGAATTTGCATTTTTAAAAGCTCGCAGAACTCATTTTTGGTCAACAATTGATGGTTAGCATTAAAGAAACACATTAACTAAGCACAGAATCTTAGGTTACATCTTAAATTACAAAGTATCTGGACGAATGTTTTCTTTTCCTTTCTTTCTACTAGGTATTTCACTGACTTGATCGCTTATTTCAATTAATTCAGATAACCTAAATATCCAACAAGAAGGGCCTAGGTTCAAGCCTGTGACCAATTGGAGCTTTTCTGTGTGGAGTTTGCATGTTCTCCCCCTACCTTTGTGGGTTACGATAGATGAAGGCAAGTTGTCTTTGGGTGTGAAGGATAGACTAGTCTGTGATAGACTAGTGATCTGCCCAGGGTGTACCCTGCCTCTTGCCCAATGCCATCTGGGATTAACTCAAGCATTTCATCAGTGTAGATTATAAAATAATGATTTGCAGTAACAGAGAATTAAACTGCAAGTAACAATTATGAAAGTCATTCTGAGGTGTCTGATAAATAATGTAAAATAATAATAAAATAATAAATTTTATGGTGATGATTTTTTACTTACAGTTTAATGTAGGCTATATTATATTTGAGAACTGAAATGCCTGACAAATACCTGGACTCAATGACAAACATGATTATACATAATTAGATTAATATTTGTGCTGTGTTCCAATTTCTGCACTAGTACATGGTTGAGGATTTAAATGTGAGTATATGTTTTGAGGTGTTCTTGGTACTCATCATTGCCACACTAATGGACTATTAGTGGAACATGGAGATATTCTGATTTCTAAATCTGCCTCTTTGTCCACATAATCCAGTGTCACACTGTAAGCCCAGGTAAGTTGAATTTACTTAAAATATGTGTGAATGGTGTGTGGTGTAGTGGTTAGCGCACCTGACCATGACTATGGTGATACTGGTTCAAGTCCTAAACAAGGCATCTTGTTCCGCATGTCTGCCCTTGTTCTCCTTCCCACATTTCCTGTGATCTCTCTACTAGCAAAAAATGCTTTAAAGAAAAAAAAATTGAGGAAACTGGTTTCATTAAAAAAATTAAGCAATGCATAATAAGAAGTTTAGTGAATTGAACTTAAAAACTTGAAGGACTTAAAAACTTGAAGGGCTGCAATTATTTTAGGTTCAAAACACTAAATGCGAAGTTTATACAACTTAAAATATTTAATAATATCAAGTTCCCTGCACAATTATTACACTATAAAACTTAAGCTTAATTCATTAAACTCTAAGTTGTTTTAACTTAAAATATTTTGTCATTTTACCAAACCACTCCATTTATCTCAAGTTAAAGTGAAATTTTATTTCTATTTCATTTTTAATCATCAAACTAGAGCCATCACATGAAAACTCTGATTTGACAGAGTACATTCAGAATTCTCTGGTCATTGTGTAGGAACTCTGTAGACAAAAATACATGTTCTGAACAATGAAGGGAGCTCCTATTATAGTACCTGCTGAATCAAGCTGAAAGTGTTCATGCACTAGGGGTAGTTCAGGTGCAGGGCATACATCAGTCTGAAAAGGACACAGAAAGCCTGAGGCAGGTTGGACAGTTCATCTATCACCACACTCCCTTCCAAGATGATACCCACTCTGGATGGGTTGAGATGTTGAGAGTTTCTTGATCGACACATAGGATTCCAGCTGGAGTTTTAGTGTACAAGCCGTTCACAGTTGCATCCTAACATAGAAAAAGCACAAAAGGAGAGGACATAGTTATGCTAATTAAATAATGCTGTATTGTACCTCTATTGTACACCCTGGACAGGTCACCAGTCCATCGCAGGGCAACAGATAGACACACAGAGACAAATAACCACACAATTCAATTCATTTCAATTCAATTTAATTCAATTCAATTTTATTTGTATAGCACCAAATCACAATACAAATCATCTCAAGACACTTTACAAAAACTAAAAACCCAACAAATCCCTTATGAGCAAGCACTTGGGGACAGTGGAGAGGAAAATCTCCCTTTAACGGAAGAAAAACTATGGGCGATTTAGAGTTACCGATCAACTTAACATACATGTTTTTGGACTGTGGGAGGAATAAGGAGTACCTGGGGTAAACCCACACAAGCACAGGGAGAACATGCAAATTCCACACAGAAAGGCAGGGTTGCAAACCCAGGACCTTCTCACTGTGAGGCAGCAATGCTAACCACTCATCCACCGTGCTGGATAGTGGACATAACTAACAATATTTTCAGGTATTTATCAAATGTTTTCCACAATTTCTCCACAAATTTTGTAATTTTACTGCAAAAGTACTGGAAAGGACAAGAAGATACAACACAAGGGTAGAGTATAGAAGAGGAGAGATGAAAGAAGAACAGAGAGCAAAGTAGAGTGGAGGAAGGAATTTAAATGCAACAGGAAAGGAGAGGAACAATGACACATGGAAGAGAGGGAGTAGACTGATGCAGACAAATCATACCACAC
Organism: Mastacembelus armatus; assembly: GCF_900324485.2. Taxonomy (NCBI): domain Eukaryota; kingdom Metazoa; phylum Chordata; class Actinopteri; order Synbranchiformes; family Mastacembelidae; genus Mastacembelus; species Mastacembelus armatus. The sequence continues at coordinate 20,404,049 of NC_046654.1, forward strand.
TTGTCTGACAGAAAGGTTCAGCCAAACTCTGGCCACTGAGGCCTTTCTTTCTCCTATACAGGACCGTCAGACTCGGAGAGAACCAGTCAAATGCATCACCGAGGACCTCCTGGAGATTTTTCCCCACCATCCTGTTGAACTAATAACAAACCTTGTTCTGCCCTTATTGTTACACCTGGGTGCGATTATGCAGACAGATAACTCCACGACAAGTGACAGGTGTATTGTCCCTTTATTTAGACATTATCCTTCACATGCGTATGGAGTAAAACTGAAAGAAATAAAAACATTTCCTGTCTCAGACACTTGAACATAAAATGTATGAAGACTATAGTTCTCCCATATAAACATAAATTAACAATCCAAAAGGTACATAACATGTGTAAAGTAACAAACATCTCTTAAACTTATGTAACTAACATCCAGCATCTCAATAACAGTAAAGGTGAGTTAAAAATACTCACAGGCAATGCTTTCCATGAGCAACAACAAAGGATTGAGCTGGATTCAGTTGTAGCAATTCTGAACTCTTATCAATCATACTGAACATGTGCTTTCTACTTCCTGTTTTTACCAACCTAAGCCCCTCCTGTTAACCCTCTGGGGTCGACGCACGCGCCGGCGTCTTTTGACGCATCTTTTCCTGATAAGGCCGAAAAAAACTTAAATTACTCCGTCAATTCTGATCGTACAGATAAACGAAGTATATCATTCAAATCTGTAAAGGGTCTAGTTTTAGTGGTATACCATCATAATAACAACAAAACGTGCTTTTTTTAGATAAAGAAAGCCGACAGGGTGCGCTCTCTGCCTTTTCTGTCTCTGCCATTTCTCTTCACAGACGCGTAAATAAAACAACCAGAATTATATGGCTAGAAAGCTTGAAATGTTTTCTTTTGAGTGAAACAATTCAAGTCAAAAACAAATCATCACTTTTTATTTAATCCGTATGAACGTAAGGTAATGCAGGTAATGCGGTCCCGCCTTGTACACTGTCCAAATCTCAGGTGAACCAGGTAAATATGTGCACACCCCCGAGAAATGACACAAAATATCAAACTTCATCATAGAATTTACTCACTTTTTTGGCGCGTTTGGATGATGGCGCGTTACGCACGTGATGAAGCACTTCTTGTATTCCACACAGAGACAAATAGTTTAGCTTGTCCTCAGAGTAAAATTTTAACTCAAATGAGGATCGTTTGGCTCCTCATTGTTTTGTATTGTGCTGCACTAATCCGTCCCATCTACATTGACTGAAAGGCTCATTATGTGCGTCTTTGTCTGGTCGTTCAGTGTGTCTTTTGTGTTCTCAGGTAAATCACATGACTATTCATCCTCAGACACACCCTCTTGCATATGGCCTTTCTGGACAAAAAGTGTCTTAGAAAATTTAAATCAGTGTATTGTTTACTGTGAATGTGTGAACAAGATGACATTCACAGTACTCTGAAGTAAACACTTTAGCCTACAACATGCAGGTCTCCAAAGTCTTGTGAACCAATGTTCTGTTTGTGTTTTATGGTCTTATTTCAGTGAGTAAAAAATTGTAGTTTTTCACTAACCATGCATACTAACCATGTTTTCTCAAAAACACAATAATGTATAAACTTGCTGCTCACATATTATTGTAGCCAATTTTGTGCTGATTACAGTGTTATTAGACTTTAGACATTAATATGTTTAAAAAACACTGAAAAAAAGCACAAATGTCAGGACATGTCAAAATTTGTCCAGGCCCCAAAAACCCCCTCAGACCCCAGAGGGTTAACTACGACAACACAAAGTTTTCAAACCTAGCAAACGTAACTCCACCTGCTGGCGAGGAATAATACTGTCCAGCACAAACCTAAAACATAACATGGCAAATTACGTATACGCCCATGGTCAAATTATCAAAATATGTGACCCTCAACACTACACTATTTGTGCCCACATAGTGTTAATCACTTCAAAATGATCATATTTACCCATTTTTAGCTACATGTTATATTTTCTTGTTTGTGCATTTGTGGTCCACATAGGTGTCTAATGAAATTCTGGAGGCTTAACATAATTATTCAGAGCAACATAAATGATCAAATACTTTATATAGACAGCTTGTTTCTTCTTTACTATCTGATTTTAAAAGATGTCCCTGTGCCCTTTTCACTGCACATTGCCAAATATGCTAAGGCTATTGGGAACACTGTGTGCAGTGTGTGAGTCATCTTTTAAAATACAAAGTAGTCAGAACAAAAATCCTCAACTGAAGATGCTACACTTAGAACACACAATGCTATAAATTCATGTTTTGTAAACACTCAGAACAGTCAAACAAACCTGGCCTTTTGTATAGAGAGAGGGCCATTGATTTACTGGCTGATGTCAGGCTTGTCTTGGACAACTTGTTTTCTTGGAAGAGCAAATGTCACATCCATTTCTTACTTGACAAGGGCTTCATTTGGCGTTGTCTCATTTCTTTGACAAAAACCTAACGAGCTAATTCCATGTTGTAATTGTAATGATATGAGCAATATGATTGGATTTCTCAGTTAAACTACTTCACTGTGAGATATATGGATGGCTCATGCACAGATGGATTTGGAGAACGTAGAGAGGAGTGGGAATGCACGGTTCATGGCATATGTGTAAAATACATGCGAGTCTTGGATAAAGATTATTCTCTTCAAGTACCCCAAGGTGTATTTATTCAAGAACCCACAACACAAACAAAACAGTAATCATCCAGCCCCTGTTGATATTCAGGTGGGAAGTTGATTTCCCCTTTTCTTGGCTTCTTGATGTCTTTTTTGGGAGGGTCAGCCTTTGTAGTGTACCATCCCGTTTATCACCATTGTACTATTTTTACAACGTTTCTACTAAGGCTTTTGCAAAAATCTTTCTTTTTTGGTTATGCATTAATTCCAAACATGGTTTCAACTAGTTTCTCTAGGATATCGTGTTTCAGTTCTTTTGTCATTTTGAGATAGATTCCATCTCAGAGATAAAACAAACGAAGTCTATACTCAACATCAACAGAAAACTTGGGAACTGCAAATACTTTTGGCCACAGAAGACTTTGATCAATTGAGGAGGTGGAAAGGATTTCTGCCTGGCTGCTTGTGTCACTACATGAGCAGTGTTTGGCTGAAACTCAATCATAGGGATGATTTTGATGGTTGGCTTCTCTGGGAGCTCAGTGAGATCTGTAAGGTTACACGGTTGTTAAATTCAGGATCTTGGTATTGTAATGCAAAGCTGCAGTTTGTTTGGAGAGTGCTTTTGAGCCATCTAAACAAATCTTAATGTGTTTCAGATTGTCATTGTCATTTTTCTCCCACAGAGACAATGACCCTCATCTAGGAAAACAAGAAACACAGCCTGCAGTGAGTAGCATGCCTACATGTTACTTGATTTCATGAATTCAGTTCAATTCAATTGAATTCATTTTTATTTGTATAGCGCCAAATCACAATACAATCATCTCAAGGCACTTTACAAAAAACAAAAACCCAACAAATCCCTTATGAGCAGCACTTGGCGACAGTGGAGAGGAAAAACTCCCTTTAACGGAAGAAAAAACCTCCAGCAGAACCAGGCTCAGTTTGGGCGGCCATCTGCCTCGACCGGTTGGGGTGAGTGGATAGAGCAGAGAGAAAAGAACAGCAACAATAAACAACAAATAGACACTGCAAGTTGGTGGGACCAGTAACTGCACATCAGCGATATACAGCTCCAGGACCAGGGACACCTGCAGACGGTACAGATGGTCCTCGGGCAGTCTAGGCCTATAGCAGCATAACTAAGACTCAGCAAACCCACATGATAGACAACAAAACTTGTTACGTCCAAATTTGGTTGCTGATCAGTAGTTTGGCTGTGAAGGCAGGCTAAGTGTATTTTTAGTGCATTGAGAGATTTAAATTTACATATGTCCTGATGTAAACATGGAAATGGTCCTGTTCTTGCATGTTCATGTTCTTGCAAACATCCACGCATGTTTTAGCCTATAATGTTTAAAAAACTGCTGTCTTTCTAGTTAAAAGTGAAACACATACATTTCCAAAGCATTTCTTCCTAGGACCTGCAACACAATAAAATTAAAACAAATAAGAAACAATGAATTTAAGCTAATTTATCACGACAATGTATCTGTATTTAATCTGTATTTTGCAAATTATTTCAAGCAGGATAACTTTAAGTCCATATTAATGTTTAGCAAATGTTCCTTTTTAATTAGCTACGTAATGTTACAGCATGGTCATGAATATGGTGGAGATGTGGCTGTGCATCACATGTGAAAAATGTCTTTCAAAGTGGTTGAATTTCAATTTTCAATTCAATTTTATTTGTATAGCGCCAGATCACAATACAAATCATCTCAAGGCACTTTACAAAAACTAAAACTAAAAACCCAACAATTCCCTTATGAGCAAGCACTTGGCGACAGTGGAGAGGAAAAACTCCCTTTAACGGAAGAAAAAACCTCCAGCAGAACCGGGCTCAGTTTGGGCGGCCATCTGCCTCGACCGGTTGGGGTGAGTGGATAGAGCAGAGAGAAAAGAACAGCAACAATAGACAACAAATAGACACTGCAGGTTGGTGGGACCAGTAACTGCACATCAGCGATATACAGCTCCAGAACCAGGGACACCTGCAGAACAGAGAGAGAGGGAGAGAGCACAAACTAGGGGAGAGAGAGAGCACAAGGTTAGTAACATTCAATGGTGGAATATGGAATATGGGGGGTTAGGGTAGGGGAGCTCAGTGCACCGATGGTCCTCGGGCAGTCTAGGCCTATAGCAGCATAACTAAGGGATGGTTCAGGGTTGCCTGAAGCCAGCCCTAACTATATGCTTTGTCAAAGAGGAAGGTTTTAAGTCTAGCCTTAAAAGTATAGAGAGTGTCTGCCTCCTGAACCCAGACTGGGAGCTGGTTCCACAGGAGAGGAGCTTGATAACTAAAGGCTCTGCCTCCCATTCTGCTTTTGGAACCTCTGGGAACCACAAGTAGACCTGCACTCTGAGAGCGAAGTGGTCTATTGGGATAATGAGGTCTTTAAGGTATGAAGGAGCTTGACCATGAAGGGATTTGTATGTGAGAAGAAGGATTTTAAATTATATTCTGTATTTTACAGGGAGCCAATGAAGAGAAGCCAATATAGGAGAAATATGATGTCTCTTGCTAGTTCCTGTCAGGACTCTGGCTGCGGCATTCTGGATTAATTGGAGGCTTTTTATGGAGATATTGGGACATCCAGATAGTAATGAGTTACAGTAATCTAGCCTTGAGGTAACAAATGCATGGACTAGTTTTTCTGCATCATTTTGAGACAGGATGTTCCTAATTTTGGAAATGTTGCGCAGGTGAAAGAATGCAGTTCTAGAGATTTGTTTTATGTGTGAGTTAAAGGACATGTCCTGGTCAAAAATAACTCCAAGGTTTTTACCGTCTAACGCATTTTGAAGCTGTTAAAGTAAGCACATTGGGAGAAATGCGCAGTTTTGTAGAATAGAATCTTGTTTTAATACTGTCTCTTAGTGTTCAGTGTGTGCATTATATATACTATATAGAGTATTACCTCTATGTGTTTGTGAGTGTGCGCATATGTGTATAAATGGGTGTATGGGCTGTCCCACTTCTATGCTGTGACCCAATTGTGTCACCCAGAGTGGTCACAGAGATACCCTAGGGTGCACAGTAGGCAGGTGTCCTGTTCATGTCCCCTCTACCATCTGCTAGTCCTGACCCTAGCTCTACCCATTCCAATTAGGCCAACCCACTTTTCATTTTACAATTTTGCTTTTCCTTCATTACTTAAGAACTACTAAACTTAGTACTAATATGAGTAAACATTTACTACATTTCAAATATGCACAGACAAAGTTAGTAGAAGTATCTGTGCTTGGAACAGTTAAGCATTTTGGGTGTCTGTGTTAAGCACAAAGCTGGACTCTGTATGCGATTACCCCACAGTAGTTTAAAGACTGCAATTAGTTAGAAATGGGATATAATATCATTAGTGCGCTGTACACAAACATAATAGTGATAGCACTTTCAACATCACTTTTGGAAAGGATCATGTTTACCAAGATGATCCATGGTGCTCATAAATCTTTGTTTCAAACATTTCTCTTTATCTTTTTTTGTCATTTTTGTCATGATTCAGCTCCTGTTTTGGACTTTTATTTTGTAGTTATTTCCTGTGGTTCCCTAGTTAGTCTTCGGTAACTCTAGCTTTGTTGCTCCGACACGTTTCGAATCACTTTGCTTCAGGAAGAGTGACACAAGTTCCGAAGACTTGATATCATTTCGCCATCACTATGTGTTACTCTGTTCAACCTCCTTGGCTTCATCCTGGATCCTGTGTTTGGTGTCTGCTGATCCTGTTTCCATGTGCGTCTTCTGTTTCAGTCTCCTTGTAAGTGACCACACTCCCTTCTGGTGTCCAGGCTCTTTATCCTCTTTTTCTCTGTGTCTCCTTGTTCCAGTTCTCCTGCCTCTCCTAGCCCCTGTGAGTGTCCTCGTTCCTGCTGTGTTTCCATGTGTTTCCTCTGCCCTCGTCTGTTTCCTAGTCCAACTCCTGTGTCTCGTGTTCCCAGAATTATCCTTTGTATATACCTGACTTGAGTTTTGATTTATTTGTTAAATAAAGTCTTTGTCTGCATCATTGGATTCAAATATGACAAAACATAAATAAATATAAATATCATTTATATACAAAACGTAACAATTTTAACCTGTGTGTTAAAAGATATGTCTAGTTTGGTTGAACTATATGTTCATCCATAATAAAATTCCTGCCATTATTAGCGTGGATCCATCCATTCATTATCTATACCTGCTTATTCCTAATTAGAGTCACAGGGATATGCTGGAGCCTATCCCAGCTCTCTTTGGGTGAAAGGCAGGGGTACACCCTGGACAGGTCACCACAACCTCAAACAACCTCAAACACTCACACTCACTCCTATGGGCAATTTAGAGTCACCAATTAACCTGACATACATGTTTTTGGACTGTTGAAGGAAACCGGATTACCTGGAGAAAACCCAATCAAGCACCGGGAGAACATGCAAACTCCACACAGAAAGGCCCCTGCTGGCTTTCGAACAAGGAACCTTCTTGCTATGAGGCAACAGGCCTAACCACTAAGCCCATTAGCGTGGATATTTAACATTATATTTTCTGCATATAATCCCACTGGTCAACGCAAATGGAAACTAAATGGAGAAACAAATGGAGAGAAAGAGCAACTGATGAGTATTTATAACTTTCCAAGGCTCACTTTGTCAATCCAACCATATTATGCTGAGAGTCATAGAGTTAAATATAGATGTGTGTGGAATAAAGGACAGGCAACATGTAAACAGACACACATTTGTTTTGCATTCCTTGTGGGGACTTTATGTTGACTTGCATTTGCTTCTAAGAGGTATACCCTAACATTACCTGTAAGCTAACCTAACCCTAAATTGGTGATTTACATTGTGGGGAACCGGCAACTGGTCTTCACATGCGCACACACCCACACACAGACGCACACAAACACATACGGCTCTTTATCCCTTTCCTCTGTTGCTAGGGAAGAGAATGATGTCATTGTAATATAGCAGCAGAAGAAAACAGCATGAGCTTCTGAGGGCAATGGGAGCACAGAGAGAAAGTCAACACAAGTTCTTCTTTCATCAATACTTTAATTAACATCACCAATCAAAATCAATTGACAATAGAAAACAAATAGAAAATAATGTTGGTTTATGCCAACAGCTGTAGCATAGGATTCAAGCAAACCAGAGAGAAAATGAAAGCAGACCTACACATACAAAGCTTATCCTGCAATTGCTTTGTACTTATAGATCAATGAGCAGCTACTGTCACCTAGTGGATTGTATAAAACATTGCTATCCATTTTGTAGCTTGGAAATGTTGAATGATCAATTTTAATGCATATTTTATTCTATAATTACACATTGTCAGCTGTGAATCAAAACATATATTCAAATTAATTAATAAGGGTTCCACTTATTAATTGGAGCTTCCCAAAACATCTCCTGGACTTTGTCAGCAAATTGAATGTTCTCATTTGTCATATATTTGGAACATAATCTAATTATGCAGCTTTGGTGAAATAATTAGACATTCATATTGATTAACAGATCAGAAAAATGAAATAAAATCCTGTTGTCCTTTTAGGTAAAGTTGCCCTTTCCTGTGGACCAGATCACCAACCTGCCACGCAATGACTTCCAGGTCCTCATCAAGTTGCACAAGTTAACTTCAGAGCAGCTGGAGTTTATTCATGACATCCGACGCCGCAGTAAAAACCGCATTGCTGCACAGCGCTGTCGGAAGAGAAAGTTGGACTGCATCCAGAACCTGGAGAGCGAGATCCGCAAACTGGTGTGATCATATAAGACACACTCACACACATCATTCAAATCAAAGCACAACAGCAACCTACTAGTAAACAGATAAAACATCAAAGTATTGTAACAGGTCTTAAAGTTTCAGTGTGTTGAAGAGTAACCTACTTTTGGTTTTTGTATGGTTATGATGCAGTACAACCTCTGGTGGCCATATTGGAAAAATGTATCTCTCAATCCCATTGTTTAACTGCAATTGCTTCTCAAACAGTTCCCCATCATTGTGTTGAAGTGAAAAGTGAAACAAAGTGCAGTAGGCATAGGTTTCCAACTGATAATGACATATTTATCAACTGTATCACCTACTGCACTTATTATAGTTGTATACACAATTTTTCTGTGACAAGAGCATTTATTGCTGACATTTGTCACAATGTCATCATGTTTCTAGATGAAGGTAATTAATCTAGAGAAAACATAACAATAGCTGACATGGTTATCGTTTACTTAAAACTACTTGGTAATGCTTGGAAAGGCTGTGTTGATGGTGATGTGTACCCCTCTTAAGTAAACTCTATGCATATGCACATTCTGGAGACAAGGGTAATTGGCAAGGTGAGGTGATGAACTGAAGTCAGATTGTAGAAATTAATTGTAAAAGGGACAATTAATGTATTGATACCTCACAAACGTTTCACTCAGTTCACTCCATATCATATATTAGATCAATGTTAGCATGAAGATCAAATCAAGAAGTTATTTACACTTATATTAAGTGATAATTGTTTTATAAAAACTTTCTTTAAAATCCAATTGAACTCATTAATCAAAGTTGGTTCTATATATTTAATCAGCACTGTCTCACCATCACTCCAGGAGTGCAGGAGGACGAGATGGCCTGACTGTATAAAATACAGGCTAGAATTAAGTATGCTACTATTACATAATTGCAGAGCTCGGTGTAAATAACTTTTTAAAATATTGTGTATATATCATGAAATGTCAAAGTCTGATAAGCCATTAATTATCACACTCTATAACCTTGTTATCAGTCCTAATTGTAATGATGCTTTTAACAAAACAGGCATACTTTCATCTTCAAATTGTTTTTAAAAGAGTAGAAAGATGTACTGTACCTTTTGAAAAGACAATTTTTTTAAGTTCTGGCTCTGTATGCTCTGTCTCACTGACACAGTTGACAGCAGCAGAATAATATTGCCACTCACACTGCTTCTTTTTATTAGCTGTGGCCACCAAACAACATCATTTTTCAGGCCTCTACTTCCTAAAGAGGTTTCTATATCTCAGTGTGAAAAGACATTTCTTTTCTCACGTTACCACAGTCCCTAATAACAAAATAATCTGCTTGCCAGATTCGTTAATACACAGATCAGCATGTATAAAATGCTTTGCATTGACTATTTGTGGTTAAAAATGGCCGTGTATGGGTCAGGATATGAAGCTGATTTATGTGTGCACAGTTCAATATAATCTGTGATTTATAAAGGATCATTGCTTACAGGTTGGCATGCACACGGTTTTCGAAATCTGAATATTTTTTGGTGTACGCCCTTTTGTGTGCACATACACTTTCAATAAGGATCCTACACAGTTTTATAAATGAGATACATTTATAATAGGGATTTCTCTATATTAGCACAGTGACCAAAGGCAGTGTATTTGTACATACAGTACAGGGTGTACGTGTATTTCTATGGTTAAGTTTATGTATACTTGTAAAATTGTACAGTATTTCCACCATACTGACCTGATGATGTGTTATGAACTCAGGTGTGCGAGAAGGAGAAGCTGCTGAGTGAACGCAACCAGCTGAAGGTTTGCATGTCTGAACTGTGGCAGAACCTCTCCTTCCTCTCCCATCAAGTATGTCAGAAGGTGCAGGACAGCCAGTCACCTCCTGTCTCTGCCAGCATCGACCTCACATCTGACCCATCATCACCTTCTTCTGACAAGGGCTCACCCAAGCCTGGATCACATCTGCCACAGCATAGTGAGGCTGTATGTTTACCTAATGTAAGTGTAAGTCAGGGGGGGCTGGAGGATAGGCAATGTAGCGTAGAAGTGTCACATCTGAGGCAGGAGAACTCAGAGTGTCTACTGGTGCTTGGATCACTTGAGGAAATATGTAGCCCCACTGTAACGGTGGATTTCTGTCAGGAGATGACTGAGAAATGCACAACAGAGGAACAGAGAAGACAGGACTGTCCTTAGAATCTGTTGGCAAACAGTTTGGTCTATGACACACTCGTCTATATCTTGGTTTTTTTTTTTCTTTTTTACATGGATAACACAAATGTTGTCTTATCAGCAATACTGTTCAAAAGCTATTTTTGGACTGGTGTAAAACAGAAGCACTGGCAGCTTTCTCTCTCCTTGTCTTTCTTTCATCCTGACTCCTCCTTCCTGTCAGCTTCCCTGCTTTTCACATGCAGCATTGGAGGTTAAACTCAGGAATTTCACGGAATGTTCAGCAATGTTAACACGTACATGCACTTTACTTTAGAGTCCTGTCTTTTTTTCTCTCTCTCTCTTGGCTGCTCTTGTTAAGTGTCACCACAGCGGATCAGTTAATCCACAAAATTCATTTGGCACAAGTCTAAGGGCCCCTGGTCTACCACAAGGGTTTCCCTTCCAAGTTCTAACCAGGCCCAGTCCTGCTTAGCTTTTAAGATCAGACGGGATTGCGCACTCACAGAACAGTATTAGGGTCCTGTGTAGTCATCCCAATAATTTGTTATACACAGTTAGTTGATTTGTAGTGAATAAACTATTGATAACGCTTCTTTTTACAGTCCCCTAATTACTAAGAATTTACTTGGTAAATAAAGGGAAACTTACAGTATGTGATGGATAACTACCATCTGTAACAAGTAGGTAAATACAGTGTAACTACAAATGAAATACTAAGAAAAACTTCCATTGTTATCCATCAAGTACCTTTCAGTTGTAAGTGGATTATGTTGGTAATAACTCAGATATATTTATACTAAGTAAAACAACAATTTACTAGGTAAGTGAGCTGAAACTGGACTGTAAAAGAAACAGATCTTTAATTGAAAGATATTGCATAGAACTTCAGTTAAATGTTCTTAGAGTGTAAACACGTAAAGAGCCAGAACCCTTCAAAACACTCTTTTAACAAAGTATGCTGCCGCACAAACGCAAAGTGCAATTGTGTTCCTATTGTGTGTGCCATGACTCCTTGTGTGTGCAGAACTGAGCTGAAGTCAGAATGTGGTTAGTCTGTTAGCATAATGGCTGGGGGAATTTTCTGTTCAGATTTTAGTTTTGGTCTCAAATTCAATTCAATTCAATTCAATTTTATTTGTATAGTGCCAGATCACAATACAAATCATCTTAAGGCACTTTACAAAAACAAAAAAACCAGTAAATCCCTTATGAGCAAGCACTTGGCGACAGTGGAGAGGAAAAACTCCCTTTAACGGAAGAAAAAACCTCCAGCAGAACCGGGCTCAGTTTGGGCGGCCATCTGCCTTGACCGGTTGGGGTGAGGTGGGATCAAACTGGGCAACATCACTTTAACAATAATAATAACGACATTAACGAAATTGTGTTCGGACATTATTCCATCATGGTTACTCCCATTGTTAGCATTGTACTATTACATTTGAATAACCTTCCATTAAGTATTTGTTGTGTTTCTCTTGTGTAACATCAGCATTTTTTGACCTTGGCTACAGTAATAATGGCCTGAAGGATACTATGTGAACATGGCAGAAGACTATGTCACTGTGCTGAGAAAGAGTTATATTCTATAATAGGAGATATGTTACTTACGTCAACTTTAGATGTGTTGTTAGACATAAATGTTCTGTGGTGACAGAGTAGCTGTTTGCCACTATTTCCTCATTCTATTTCTGTACATAACACAAAGATGTTGGATTAATATCCTTCTTCATACTTTGCTCTAAAAAGGAAAACAAAGCTATATTTCCCAGAATGTTACTCTAATCCATTTAACACATCGTGTACTGTGTGCTGTACTTTTCAAGTGATCCCATAATTGAGTGACAACAGGACTTTAAAGTAAAATGTTACCAAAGGTGTGTATTTGTAAATAAACTCTTATTATGCAAAGTGGTTTTTGTCAAAATCCACTTTTACTTTTTTGTATTCAGATGTATGTTTCTACATATTTCTCTTCTGCCCTTTTTCATCTGTGATGAGACAGAACTCCGTTACAATGTCAAAGCACTGCCCAGAACCTCCAAAAGGTGATACCTGGCATTGAATATGAGTAAATGCATTGTGACACTGACATTTAAAAATCATTTCCAAAATTGATCACCATAATAGTGCCAGTTTTCTGCCAACCATTTTCCAAAGCATGCTATAGTGTTTGCAGCATGGTGGATTGGTGGTTAGCACTGTTGCATCACAGTAAGAAGGTTCCTTGTTCAAAAGCCAGCAGGGGCCTTTCTGTGTGGAGTTTGCATGTTCTTCTGGTGCTTACGTGGGTTTTCTCCAGGTACTCGTTTCCTCCAACAATCCAAAAACATGTATGTCAGGTTGATTGGTGACTCTAAATTGCCCATAGGAGTGAGTGTGAGTGTGTGAGGTTGTTTGTCTCTATGTGGCCCTGTGATGTACCCCTGCCTTTCACCCAAAGATAGCTGGTATAGGCTCCAGCAGATCCCTGTGACCCTAGTTGGGAATAGGTGGGTATAGATAATGGATGGAATTAGTGATGCTATAGTGTTTTTCATTCATTTTAGTTTGGTCATGGAAACAAAGTCCATTTGACCCAATTGTCTTAGAACCTCTACTCCATTTCTGTACAATTATGGCCCTCTCCAGGAACTCTCCCCAGAAGTTGCATTTTTATGTTTTTTTTTTTTTTTTAATTAATTATACAGGTCTTTCTATATAGAGGGTTACCCGAAATTGTAACAGGCAGTTGACTTGAAAGAACTTGAAAAAATAAAACAAAATTGCAAATGAATGAAATTAGGATGTTAGGAATAATGTTATATAGATGATGGATTTCTTATCACAAGTAATTCACAGTTGTTTTATGTACTGTGTCATTATAGTGGAGAGTGAAATGAATGGCAACCAATAGCTGCTTTGAAGATAGAAGAACCATTTTCAAAAACACTGTTATACCTTGGAAAATGGACGGTAGTAATTTAAAGTACACAAGATCCATGTTGAATGGGCTCAAATTTAAACACACTGCTCACTCAAACAACACCTTAAACAAATCATAAGTGCTCTTTTTGACCCATTTTATCGTCTTATAAATATTAAGAATTTAATGTGTATAATGGTAATCATGTATTTAGCTGCAATGTTCTTGTATTGTACATATAATATAGATATCCCTATTAGAAATATTTGGTACACGGTTTGTTGAGGTAGGACACCTACATTTTGAAATTCATATATCATATGTACACGTGTTCAAACAGTAAGCAAACTGATCAATTCCTACTTATGAATCAGTATCCCTAATAGCGTACTAAATGAAGTGCAAAGCTCCTAACACTGCCATGTAATTGGGAGCTGCCAAATTCATCTGCTATTGAAAAGTTGATAGTGGGGCACATGGCAGGGGTGAGTGCTGTTGTTGTCTGTTTTCTCGCTGCCAAAAACCACATTTGCCCCACACTGGAACATTTCTGTGGCGTCTGAATACTGCACATGTTTGGGCTTCTTCTGTCCATCAGGGTTAGAATTAAGTCAAACAGAAAGCTCACACCTGCTCCTTGCCCATCCCATGATAGCCTTAAGAGATTCAAATTAGCTGAAATTAAAAATTAAAGACAAATCTGCTCCCACTCAACTGATCCCACCCATGATACTACTACAGGACACCCTCACACTGCACAATGATAATCTTTTAGAATGTACACTGAAGAACACTGTGTAGCTGATTTTCATAGACTTTAATGTGTTAATGTTTATTTATTTATTTGGATCTTTGTTAGGGATGGGGTGGGGTGTGTAAGGAATTGCATTGATGTACAATTTATGTTGTTACCTTTTCTTGGAACTAATCTGTTAATGGTTGTATTTTTTTATTGTTGACAATTTTATGAAAAAGTCTTGATTTACAAGTCACACATGTCATATTTTCTTTTAACCGGGGGTATGTTTACAGTTTTGTGTATCACCTGTTCTCTTACTGTTTTAAAAACATATACTGTAAAACCTGATCATTTATTTGAATAGAGAAACTGATAATAGCTCCTTTTTTCATTTACTTAAGTTAGAAGTGTTAATGACAGTGAAAAAACAGGAAATCTGAGTGCAGCTACAGTCTCTTGTCTTAAAGGTTACAGAGGCCAAAATATCTGATAAGGGAAAGGCATTTAACCAGTAAAAATTACACTGCAGCTTTAAGAAACTGCATTGCAACAAAGTATCATAAATCATGGACATGGCCCATTGTGTATTTGTCTGAGATTAATGATAAAAACAAAACACTAAAACCTTCTCCTCTGGAAATATAGACCACTAAAGTGGTAAATATGAAATAAATAAATAAATAAATAAATACAATGTAACATGTAAGGAAACACTACCAATTAAGTCCTGCTATCCATGGTCATGGGGGAGCTGGAGCCAATGCCAGCGGACTTTGGCTGAAAGGCCAACCCTGGACAGATCTGGATAGAGCTGACAGAGAGAGTAACACAAACACTCACATTCACACCTACAGGAAATTTAAGATCACAAATCAACCTGACCAGCACATGTTTGGATTGTGGGAGGTAGCCAGGGCACCCACAGAAAAACTACACACAAAAAGGCCATGGTCAGCTGGTAGGTTCGAAGAACCTTCCTACTGTGTTAACCACTGCACACCCATATATTCATTCAAGATTATTTGTTCAATAACATTGTATTTATTTATTTAATATTGACTACTTTTAGAGTGTGCCCTTGGAATATATCATAAAAGAGGAGCAATCAGATGAGTTTCTGCAATTAAACTAAGAAAAAGAAGGTAGACATAAATTTTAAAATGAGGCATCATATCATTTTGTAGCATTTAATCCATTCTAGACTGTGTGTCTAGCGAGTTAAGAAAGTATCAAAATATTTGAATATTATTGCAATTTTTGTACCATATTCCATTTTGCAGAACATAAGATGAATAAATGCCATGAAATGATTCTGAGCCTCATTTTGACTTCTTAACTTTATCAAGCTTTTCCCTCCCTGCAAACAAAACATGCTGTTGGTTTAATGGAAGGCTGCACTTCAGATATCTAAAACACTGAAGGTATTTTCTCTTCACTTTTCAGAAATCCATATTTGAAAAGTCAGGCTACAACATGGACACTGCACAATATCCCTCAGGTATGCAACAAGATTAGACCAAAAATTGTAGAATTTAGAACAGCGGGTACTTGTCAGAACTTAGAGGGTGAAAAAACAGAAGTTTGAGAAAATAATCAAATATGGAATATATAAATCATCATAAAACATTATGAAATTATGACTTTTCTTGCAAATTTCTCAGAATATCTAGAGGATGAGTCATGGCAACTGGACTTCTAGTTTTTAGTTAAAATGTTTCACTATTCATCCACACAGCTTTGTCAGTCTGATGGAAAGCTGGTAAGGAATCTCATAGTTATCATTCAACTATGTAAATGGGAAAAGAGTCATTAGAGCCACACTCCTGACTTGGTTTCACTTCACTGAATAGGCTCGTTAGGTAAACAAAAGAAGTGAGCTCAGGCGAGGGTCATTAGGATCTAATGTTAGACTTGTGACCCCTCTGATTCACCATCTGGCTGCAGAGTCTGTCTTCCCAGTTACATAGTTCACCTAATGAGCCTATTGGGCTAGGGGTGGAATAAAACCAACCTGAAGGATAAATTACAGTTTCCATACCAGCTTTCTCTTAGACTGATGAAGCTACTTGGATGAGTAGTGAAACATTTCCACCTAAAAGTCTAGGTCTAGACTAGGACTCCAGTTGCCATGACTCAACCTCTAGGTAACTTCATCTTGTTGACTAAGAATCTTTAGAGACATTTCTCAGTAAATTTCAGGACTCAGTGGTTCTAATCCTCTTACATATACACACAACAGTAACTGAATGAGTATCTAGCAGTATTGAATGACTCATCTGTAAAATAAATGCAATTTTAAATACAGTTAAAGGATCACACCAATGTTTTTTCATGTTTTAGTCCACTAACTGCAAATTCCATACAATAATATTCTAGTTTCCTTAAGCCCATTCTTTAAAGCACTCTAAATCTCAGAGTTACCTTGTGACATGGTTTCATTTCATTTCAGTACAAAAATACACTGAAGACTTGAAGCTTGCATGAGTTAGGTAATCCATTGCATGCTTTTATGTTGCCAGAGTTACATTATTGCTGTGTGGCAATGCAATGCAGAATTTTCAGATCAATGTGCACTTACTACTCCATCACTGTGCCATGAAAACAAGACTCTGACAATGGTAAGAGCTGACACGTTGTTCACTGGAATAGATTAGGTAACAGAGGCATGTTTTGACCATCTCCAAGTTGATTTTCACACTGTGTATGAACAATAGCTGCCTGGCTGACATTCAGAAACTTACTATTTGGAAAATGATAATGGTAATGTAAGTACTGCAAAAACCACTGATATAGTCCTTTAATTGCATTTAGAAAATTGTGTAGTTACTGTCATATTGTGTTTCTATAGGGGAGCGCCTAGAGTCTGCATGTTTTCAAAGCAACAGGTGCACCTTTCTCCATGCCACTGTGGCACATATAACAACCATACAGTCAATGCTGCCATTTTAATGTGATATAAGACTAGTCATATCAAGGAGGTTGGGGCTGATCTACTATTCTAATAAAAAGGATAGTATATTGTTGTATTTTCCTTCTCTGAAGGCAGTAATAATCCGGGCCCAGCAGTTACTGTCTAAAGCCTGAGCAGTGGTTATCAGGGAAGAGTTTCCTTAGATGAATTATAATATTTTGGAATGACATGGCTTTAATTTGTTATTACAATCCATTGTAGCAGACTAAAGGAAGTAGTTATTCAATCCAAACTGTTTACAGAAAGTTTTAACTGGGGCCACATAGGTTTTTGAGGTTTTTTTTTTTGTTTTGTTTGTTTGTTTTTTAAAAAAAACCTCTGCTAGACAGTCTCTTAACACTTATCTACCTGGATCCATATACCTCTTATTATAGGTAAAGACTGTATGATAGACATGTAGACATTTCTGTGGCATATTTTCTATCTAACTTTTTACAGTGGTTACATGATTGTATTTGTAGATTTTAGTGAGCCTTTTTCATGTGTCCTTTTATTGAGTACTTGAAACATGACTGTTATATATATTTATTTAAATCTAGGAATTTTTAACCAACTTGTGTTATTAGTTTTTTTGTAAATATTGTGCAACATGTCATGTTTTGTTTATTTGATATGAAAATGGTTTTAAAGAAAATAATGTCATTGTGTTTAGGCAATTTTTGTTGGGAAATAAAACAAAAAGCATGACAATTGTGCAGTTTGTTGTTTGTGTGTGGACTTTGACGACACACAAGCATTTAATCTGAATATAATATAAAGTACCCATGAAATTACTTTATATAAATGGTTATACACAGATGCCCACAGATGCCGTTGACTTTGAAAAAAAAAAGGTTTATAAAGTCCAGGTGACAGAAGCAAACAGATCATCTGATGAATATACTCCACAATTCATTTTGTTGCTTCTGAACAAATCCTAAAAATTTAGCCAAGACACAAAGAAGTCCATATTTTGAGAAAGATACAATTCTTTTCCCACACGTAGAGGTTCTGAAGTGCTTCAAATCCAAAACATACTGGGCTTTGCCTCATCATGGCTGACTTTTTGACTGACTTTGGCTTGAGCAGTGGTTCAGTGTTGATGGCTGGATTATTGATAGCGCTTCTGTGGAACACAGCTCCTATGGCTGTGATGTTAGCCTCATCTCTTCACTTCTTCATGATAGAGGAGATATCCAGAAACATACTCTGAGAAAGACAAAAAGACTGCTTGAATAGATGAGTAACTGGCATTAAGTAAAGAAAGTGCTCCTTAATTAGTGTACCTAACAGTCTTTCACAAACATATTTCAGTAAAACTAAGTACATCCTTGAACTAACAAAAAGACTGAATATATTTCTCACATCTATTACATTCAAAATTAGGCGCATTACAATTAGAGTGAATTTGATGCACATAGTCACTGGTCAATTGTTGATGAGGTAGTACTGTTAGTATTGTAAATAAATATAAAACCAAATATAAGATGTATAGCACAGCAGATGTCATGAAGAAAAACAAAAAAAGATGTAGGTACAGATTAACTGATTTATAATCAGAACATTAACACTTTTAATCTAGCTACACTTTAACATGTTAATGAGAGAACACAATGTAGAGATAAAAGTTCAAAGATAACATTGCCACTAATCTCCACTATTGTGTTAGACTCCTTTTAAGCAAATGTGAAATGTTAAATATATATGTTTAGTGCTATTTTTGGTTCCTATTTAATTGTGAGCATGACTTATTGATTCATGTAAACAGTTTATTAATTATGATCTGTAACATGTAAATAATATAGAATGTAATTATACATTATTATTTATTATTTAAATTGATGTTTAAATGTCTATTACATTATATTAAATTAATAATAGAATATTTATTAAAATCCAGGGCTGTAGCTAGAAGATTTGGGGCCCCCTGAAAAAATATTGATGTGGGCTCCCACCCGGTAACAGAAAAAAATGACAGTACCCACCAGACAGCAGTAGACGGTACTATTCCCATGAAAATAAATCGGGCAGCGAAATGACAATAGGCTACATTAACCTGTCATAAAGAATGTCTTGATCAACTGCAGCTCTTCTGGCTTCCCTCTCCTTCTTTTGGTACCCTGATTTATGTTTTCGTTTCATTTTCAATTGGTCAGACAGTCTTCTTCTCTTCCAACAAGTTAATCTCTAACTTCAGTGGCCGCGTCAACACTGATAGGTCCTATTCACTAGCTAGGGTTTGTCACTGACTGAATAATTAATAAATACCTCGTATCGGACTAAACCATTTTTAGGGAGATGTGAAGAGCAGATATTTGGAAAACTTCTTTCATCAAATTGTATGTTTCTGTCATTTTCATTAAAATCTCTGGCATACAACTAACATAAATATTAGAATTATTCACAGAACACATACACAAATACTGTGTTTTTGCCATTTCTTAGTTCATTTAGTTGATGAAGAACTAAACTTTACAATTCTACCAGACTTTAATGCTACAGACACCAGTGCCAGATGAAACTCAGGTCTGGGTTAAACTGCTCCCAGAATATCAGGCATAACCTGTGCTTCAGTACTGTTAATAGCTGTGGCTGACATTCTAGGGTAGTGTGAACATTAGACAATTTCTGCTCTTTACTTGCCATTGACATTCTTCGGCCCCCAGCAGGTGGCATCATGGGCATGTCTCCCTGCAGGGAACCCAGTTCATCAGACTCCTCTGAGGTATGCAAGGAAGGGCTCGTGGAGCCACTGATGGAGGACAAGCTCTCAGATGGTGGCCTAATCATGAAGCTTGTCTTCCTGGGGTTGGGAATCAGGACCTCACTTCCTGTTGACTCCCTTCGCTCATCATCAAGGTCCCTGATAGTGCTAGGCCTTAAATTGCTACTGGACAGCAGAGCTTCTAAGTGGCTGGGCTGAGGGTGTATGCCCTCATGGATGTCCTCATGATGGCTTGCACTTGCCTGGACATTGGGCACAGCAGAAGTCCAGGGTGGATGGTGGTCCACCATGGCTGTGTGGACCTCCTGACCTTCAAGGGTATAGGAGGTTTGAATAGTACAGTTCTGGCCAGACAGGGGTGGCATTTTAATTTGGGGGCAGATATAGCTCATCTGACTGTGTCCCAGATGAGCCAAACTGTTGTGTCTCGGTACATCCTGATTGGCTTTGAGCCCAGTGCTATAATGAAGAGGCTTTATGTCTGCCTCTTGAATTACTTTGAAGGTCTGAGTCAAAGGCCCATTATGTGGTGATAAATTGCTCATTACACAAAGGTGTGGTAGAGATTCCTTCTTCTTGGACTTGTAAATCAAACTGTCATCTTCTGTGTACCTCTCTCCATACAGCGTCTGTTTGATTTTCCTGACACCCAGATGGGATATTTCTAGAATGTTGAGGAAAAGTGACACACCAGCAATGGCGATCATAAACACCATGAAGATGGTCTTCTCTGTGGGCCTTGAGATGTAACAGTCTACACTGTTGGGGCAAGGCAGCCTCTCACACTTATAGAGCGGTTCCAATTGTACGCCATAGAGTATATACTGGCCCAGGATGAAGCAGATCTCCACCAGAGAACGTGTAAGGATATGGATGATATAGGTTCGCAACAGAGAGCCTCGGAGAGGAGCTTTCTTGACCTTCCTCTGCTCATCTAGCCTTCTCAGCTCCCGCTCCATGCGCTTATGTTCATCCAATGCCAATTCAGCCTCATCCAGCTCCTCCTTCAATTGGGCCCGTCTGCGGTGGCGCTCCTTCTCCAGTGCCCGGATGCAGTAGAGGGCATGGCCCATGTAGACCAGCGAGGGTGCAGACACAAAAATGACCTGAAGGACCCAGAAGCGAATGAGGGAGATTGGGAAGGCACGGTCATAGCAGACTGCCTTGCAGCCTGGCTGGTCAGTATTGCAGACAAACTCAGACTGTTCATCATCCCATACATCCTCAGCTGCTGCTCCTAGGATTAGCATGCGAAAAATGAAGAGTATGGTAAGCCAGATCTTTCCCACAATGGTGGAATGAATGTGGACCTCTTCCAGGATGCTGCCCAGCAGGTTCCAGTCACCCATAGTCAGCTTCTCTCCACTTCACTGCCACATGTTCTCAAACTGTAGAAACAGAGCATATACAGCATTAGCTCTAAAGAACCAAAACTACAAAAACATTTATTGAAACCATTTGGGCTCAGTTCTGTTAAATGTGATAGCACCATTTAGGTGATAAGAAAAAATAAATCCATTGAGGAAAGAAACAAGTAGTCAGTATGTGTACAAATGTTTTAGGACAAACCACAAAGTTTGGATGTAGTAGTGCATATTTACAACAGACAGTTTGTGTTGTAATTTTAATTTTACATTCAGTTTCTCTTTTAAATAAATTAAGTTAACCTGGGCAATTCCAAGAAAATATAACATAGGAGGACATGAGTACATTTGTTGTTTTTGGACAACAGTGGAGCTCTGTGGAAGAGAGAAATGAGATACTGTATATCAGACTAATGATATTAGGCACATTTAGAAAATGTCGCCATTGTGACATGGTTAGCTGAAGAAAAACTTGAAAGCTGCTTTGATTTCACGATTGTAGCAACCACTGACATTATAATGAGTGGTGAACTCCTAGAATCATATGGGTTTATTCTCTGACTGAAGGGTATAGTTGTCTCTCATGTTGTGTACAGCCTACATATGTTTAAATATGTTATCAAAACACTGCTGGCAAAACTATTTTATTAGACCCTGGTGTAAAGTCATCATCCACTGTCACCTAAAATCAAAATCACCTAAATGATGGTATACAAAATAAAGTTGAGCCATGCTGTGTTACAGAATTTCCAAATTCAACTTGTGGTGGACGTCTTGCTGGACACTCCTAAGTGCTGCACACTTAGCAGAATGACATAACAACAAATGATTCCATTTAATGAATAAATAATTTTGCCAACACTTACATATCACTTGTATGGGTGCCCTCCTTGCCTCTTGATGCATTTCATCATGTTTATATAGTCTTCCTAGGAATGGACCTGTGTCTGTATGGCTACCCCATGGAGGTGTTTGGAAGTCTTCTTGAACTGGTCCCAAAGTCCATTCCACATCCCTGCACTCTACCCTGTCCTTGTCTTTCTGCGTATCATTGTGTGCTATGGCTGTCTCTGTGTTAGAAGTGCTCTCCCGTGTTACATGCTGGGTTCACAGGATGTGAGCATTGATCGCCTCTTGACGGGACAATGCTTCCTGCCTCCCCTTCCCTTTACCCATGTGAGCAGTGCCAAATCCAACCAGTGCCATCAATATCACCCTGTCTGACAGAGTGAGCTGATATCTGTTTATGGTTAGTTTTTCACACTGGACCTGCTTCTGGTGCCCTTAACATAAAGAAGTAACTGAGCCAACAGATAGGCCTTAACATTTAAGCTGAACTCACTTATCACATGTTGGAAAGGTGTTTTAGTGGCTTAGCCATCTTGCACACAGCTTGTCGGGGGTTATTCATGCATTTTTATTTCACTGCACCTTACTTTATTTTATTTTACCAATGCTGCTTATTTAGGTCACTTAATATATGTTATATGTTACTCGACATGTCTATGCTCTTATGTATGCACCATCTCACCAAAACAAATTCCTTATAATGTGAACCCCTCACTTATTTGACAATAAACCTGTTTCTGATTCTGATTCTGATGCATGACTGCTGGCATCCCTGCTGTATAAGTTCAATTTTCAATGGCCTTAATTTGGAATAAATAGAAATTGTGAAAAAGCAACCAAATCAGTTATTCATATTTCTTAAAGAGTGAGATGAGAATATTGATACCAATCTAATGTCTTTGTGTTAACTATTGAGACAGAGCGAGGACAAGGATAGCCTAGCTTATCATTAAGTACTAGCCCTAACCATCTGGCATTCATTGCCAGATACAGTATTGACTACAGGTTCTGGTTTTGGTCTCTGTACAGGAAGCAGGTAGCAATCATGGAAATGTCACTCTGACAGTGCATACTACACTGACTGTTATTTGCTAATAATTTCTTGTAGGATAAAGGCACATCAGTAGATTTTTAAACTTATATATAACAGATTTTTGTTGTTTTGTTTCTATTGAGCTTTTAAGAATATAATAGTCATTGTTGCAATTACAGCTTATTTAGCTTAATTAATGCATAGGTGAGGGCTGGATTGATTGATTGATTGGCTTTCTCTTCATCATACTGGGCCAGTACAATACCCCTATTGGTGCAGATACTATCAAACTCAAACTTAATTTTACCTGAACTTGTAAACAAGACACTAAGATATGGGCAGCTTCCCACTTACCTTTTCTGACAGTGAACCCAGATTTGGAGGTGCTAACTTGCATTCCAGTTGATTCACACAAAGTTGCAAACTGCCCCTGTGTATACCAAGGGTTATGGTCTGGTGAAATCAATAACACCACATCATCTGCAGAGAGTCAGTTCCTAGGTCCCCAAACCAGACCCTCTCCTCCTCCAGGCTGTGCCTTGAGATCCTGTTGATAAAAATCACATACAGGAGACGTTGACCTGACAAAGACAACCCAAAAAGATCAGATCAGGCCAACAAATACTGGAAACTTATGAGACTTCTTGCTGAGAATATAGACACAACCTGCATTCTGGTTACATAAGCACTGGATGGCATGTAACAACAGCCCCAGTACCCCTTATACCTGCAGTAAGCCTCTTCTCCCATCACCCCTCCAGCAGACTGACTTGTTCCACTGTTCCATGGACTGCTTGAATCCCACATTGCTCCTCTTTGATCTAAGGTTCACCAAACCATATTTAACACTACACATTCTCCTTTGATCTGTTGTCAATACAAAAATATTGACTAGACATGAGCAAACTTTAACTTCCTTTACAATTATGTGAAGTGATATTGTGCTATTATATGGAGATATTTTAGCTTCTTCTTCTTTAGTTGTTTTTTCCTACATCTGTTGTAAATGTCTTTCCACCTTTAGATGACTCTTAATTAATTCACAAGCCTTTTCTGCAGTACACACATCATTTCTATTGTGTATGGTTACTGAGCAGACAGTAGTTTAGGCCAGAATGCACTGCCGTATGTCAAAGAAAAAAAGTGAAAGTGAAATGACATATACATGAGTTTTTAGCTTCCTCCAAAGGAGGCCCACAAACCCCTCCCTCAGCGCTCAAAGTAAAGCAGTAAAACATATTACTGGTTTGATTTGAGAGCCCTGGTGTTTGGCTGCATAAAATGACCAGCTGTGCCTGGAGGGCCTTTAATTAGGTTTCCATAGCGCTCTGACAGAGTCAATGGAGCATTGATTTGATTTTCCCTTCAGATGCTACTGCTCCGGTCACTGAGGCCAAATGCCAGATGTCACACCAGGATCATTGGGTTACACAACCAAGAGCTGCTTTATCAAGAGCCCCACCCAACAAACTGACCGACAGTTGAAAGGTGAGGGTGGGACTTGTGTGTGACACAATTCAATTCAATTCAATTTATTTCGAAAGCATTGAGTCATTTCTACCATACAATCATCTCAAGACACAACAAAAGACCCAACAAATCCGTTATAAG
The DNA here is from genome assembly GCF_900324485.2 of Mastacembelus armatus. NCBI lineage: Eukaryota > Metazoa > Chordata > Actinopteri > Synbranchiformes > Mastacembelidae > Mastacembelus > Mastacembelus armatus. The sequence continues at coordinate 20,428,781 of NC_046654.1, forward strand.
CAGCACTTGGCAACAGTGGAGAGGAAAAACTCCCTTTAACGGAAGAAAAAACCTCCAGCAGAACCAGGCTCAGTTTGGGCGGCCATCTGCCCCGACCGGTTGGGGTGAGTGGATAGAGGAGAGAGAAAAGAACAGCAACAATAAACAAGAAATAGACACTGCAGGTTAGGTTGGGGCCATTAACTGCACATCAGCGAAATACAGCTCCAGGACCAGGAACACCTGCAGAAGGTACAGAGAGAGAGGACAGAAAGAGATTTAGTGGGAGAGCACAAACTAGGGGAGAGAGAAGGCAAATGACTGTAGCAAGCCTGCTTCTGGGTTTGAAGCCATATAGGAAGTAGTCATTGGGTCCAACAAGCCCTGGCTCCTATTGAAAAATCAGTGCCATTACTAAGTCACTATTGTTGCCACAGTAATCACTGTGGCTTTGTTGTCTTTGTTTGAACATGCTCTTAATATTCCTATTTTTTAAAAGTTGATATATGCTATCTCGTAATACAAGATATTAAGGTAAATAACTGACCAATCAGGTGCCTCCTGCTGCTGTTATTTTTATTTTGAGTGCATTTCTTCTAATAAAAACTATTTTGGTTTGCTTATTTGTTTTATTTTTTTTTCTCTATAAGTTTTTACAGCCTATAGGTTAAGTCAGTAAGTTCAAGACCATTTATTAAATGTTCTTCGTTCAATTTTTTAAAAAAAAACCATGGCTTGTTCAGCATTTAATTGTTGTAACAGCCCTTCAAGGAACAAAAGCAGGAATACCAAAATAAAATTAAATGAGAGTAAATGTCTTTAATTATGGTTTAGTATTTATATATATTTTTTGTTACAGATTTTTCAAAATTACTTTTAAACTTGACTTTTTAATAAACAGAATCTAAGCAGTAAAAATGTTAGAAATTAAAATAGACAGGAAGAGGCGTTTAGATCTAGGCACAGGAGAATTTAATTCAATTCAGTTCAGGACTTTTTTTCTTCTGTTAAAGGGAGTTTTTCCTCTCCACTGTCACCAAGTGCTTGCTCATAAGGGATTTGTTGGGTTTTTGTGTTTTTTATAAAGTGCCTTGAGATGATTATATTGTGATTTGGTGCTATACAAATAAAACTGAATTGAATTACAGTATCTCACAGAAGTGAGGACACTCCTCACATTTTTGTAAATAATTTATTATAACTTTTCATGTGACAACACTGAAGAAATGACACTTTGCTACAATGTAAAGTGGTGAGTGTACAGCTTGTATAACAGTATAAATTTGCTGTCCCCTCAAAATAACTCAACACACAGCCATTAATGTCTAAACCACTGGCAACAAAAGTGAGTACACCCCTAAGTGAAAATGTCCAAATTGGGCCCAAAGTGTCAATATTTTGTGTGACCACCATTATTTTCCAGCACTGCCATAACCCTCTTGGGCATGGAGTTCACCAGAGCTTCACAGGTTGCCACTGGAATCCTCTTCCACACCTCCATGACGACATCACAGAGCTGGTGGATGTTAGAGACCTTGCACTCCTCCACCTTCCATTTGAGGATGCCCCACAGATGCTCAATAGGGTTTAGGTCTGGAGAGATGCTTGGCCAGTCCATCACCTTTACCCTCAGCTTCTTTAGCAAGGCAGTGGTCATCTTGGAGGTGTGTTTGGGGTCGTTCATCATCGATCATGCTGGAATACTGCCCTGTGGCCCAGTCTCCGAAGGGAGGGGATCATGCTCTGTTTCATTATGTCACAGTACGTGTTGGCATTCATGGTTCCCTCAAAGAACTGTAGCTCCCCAGTGCCGGCAGCACTCATGCAGCCCCAGACCATGACACTCCCACCACCATGCTTGACTGTAGGCAAGACACACTTTTCTTTGTACTCCTCACCTGGTTGCCGCCAGACACACTTGACACCATCTGAACCAATGTAAGCTTATCTTGGTCTCATCATACCACAGGACACGGTTCTAGTAATCCATGTCCTTAGTCTGCTTGTCTTCAGCAAACTGTTTGCGGGCTTTCTTGTGCATCATCTTTAGAAGAGTCTTCCTTCTGGGACGACAGCCATGCAGACCAATTTGATGCATTGTGCGGCATTTGGTCTGAGCACTGACAGGCTGACCCCCCAAGCAATGCTTGAACCTCTGCAGCAATACTGGCAGCACTCATACATCTATTTCCCAAAGGCAACCTCTGGATATGACACTGAGCACGTGCACTCAACGTCTTTGGTGGCAGAAGGACATTTTTGTAAGTAACTATTTTTTTTTTTTGTCTTAGAGCTACTGCCTACTCCATCTCTTGTTTGTATAAATTCCAAGTTGTGGCCTAGGAAGCAGACAAAATCAGATTGACCATCAAAATGCAATATATTGCATTGCATTATAATACCACTGCCATATAGTGTTTTTAGCCCCTTACTGCCTAAATTTATTTACATCCATTCATTTTCTTTCACTTATCTGGGGCCAGGTCATAGCTGTCATAGCAGCAATCCCCGAACCTGGTGGTGGACACTGGGGGTAAAGGATACCATCAAGCTGGAGAAGGAGTCTTATCGAGTCTGGCTGGCTTGTGGAACTCCTGACGCAGCTGACGAGTACCAGCATGCGGTGGCGGAGGCAAAAACTCTGGTCTGGGAGGAGTTTGGTGAGGCCATGGAGGAGGACTATCGGTCGGCCTCGAGGCAAATTCTGACAAGCCGTCTGGCACCTCAGGAGGGGGAAGCAATGCTCTGCCAACACTATTGACAGTGGAGGTGGGGAGCTGCTGATCTCAACCGGGGATATTGTCGGATAGTGGAAGGAATACTTCGAGGACCTCCTCAACCCCTCTGACACGTCTTCCATAGAGGAAGCAGGGGCTAAGGAGTTGGAGGCTGATCCGCCTGTCACCCAAGGTGAAGTCACTGAGGTAATTCGGCAGCTCCTCAGTGGCAAGCCACCGGGGGTGGGGATGAAATTGGCCCCAAGTATCTCAAGTCTCTGGATGTTGTTGGGCTGTCATGGCTGACACGCCTCTGCAACATCGCATGGCGATCAGGGACAGTACCCCTGGACTGGCAGACCAGTCGTTTTTTAAGAAGGGGGACCAGAGGGTGCGTTCCAACCACAGGGGTATCAAACTCACACACAGCCTCTCTGGGAAGGTCTAATTTCCTTACAATCATAAAAAAAATTAATTATTTATTATGTATTTATTTAAATTATATAAATTTTAGACTTCCACTTTATTTTAGACCTCCACTGATCCCTGTGATCCTAAATAGGTATAAGTGGATGTAAATTTTTTTTATTTATTAAAACCGGAAACAGTTTGAAGCAAATTCACAGCCATAGTCTACAAGGGTTTAAATACTGTTACACTGCAGGTTGGTGGGGCCAATAACTGCACATCAGCGATATACAGACCAGGGACACCTGCAGAAGGAAAAGGGAGAGAACAGAGAGAGAGGGAGAGAGTACAAACTAGGGGAGAGAGAGAGCACAAGGTTAGTGACATTCAATGATGGAATATACAGTGGGTACGGAAAGTATTCAGACCCCTTTAAATTTTTCACTCTTTGTGTCATTGCAGCCATTTGCCAAAATCAAAAAAGTTCATTTTATTTCTCATTAATGTACACCCCATCTTGACAGAAAAAAACAGAAATGTAGAAATTTTTGCAAATTTATTAAAAAAGAAAAACTGAAATATCACATGGTCATAAGTATTCAGACCCTGTGCTCAGTATTGAGTAGAAGCACCCTTTTGAGCTAGTACAGCCATGAGTCTTCTTGGGAATGGTGCAACAAGTTTTTCACACCTGGATTTGGGGATCCTCTGCCGTTCTTCCTTGCAGATCCTCTCCAGTTCTGTCAGGTTGGATGGTGAACGTTGGTGGACAGCCATTTTCATGTCTCTCCAGAGATGCTCAATTGGGTTTAGGTCAGGGCTCTGGCTGGGCCAGTCAAGAATGGTCACAGAGTTGTTCCGAAGCCACTCCTTTGTTATTTTAGCTGTGTGCTTAGGTTCACTGTCCTGTTGAAAGGTGAACCTTCAGCCCAGTCTGAGGTCCTGAGCACTCTGGAAGAGGTTTTCTTCCAGGATATCTCTGTACATGGCCGCATTCAATTCAATTCAATTTCAATTCAATTTTATTTGTATAGCGCCAAATCACAATACAAATCATCTCAAGGCACTTTACAAAAACTAAAACTAAAAACCCAACAATTCCCTTATGAGCAAGCACTTGGCGACAGTGGAGAGGAAAAAACTCCCTTTAACGGAAGAAAAAAACCTCCAGCAGAACCGGGCTCAGTTTGGGCGGCCATCTGCCTCGACCGGTTGGGGTGAGTGGATAGAGCAGAGAGAAAAGAACAGCAACAATAAACAACAAATAGACACTGCAAGTTGGTGGGGCCAGTAACTGCACATCAGCGATAAACAGCTCCAGGACCAGGGACACCTGCAGAAGGTACAGAGAGAGAGAGAGAGAGAGAGAGGGAGGGAGAGAGCACAAACTAGGGGAGAGAGAGAGCACAAGGTTAGTAACATTCAATGGTGGAATATACATGAGGTGGGAGAGAGGGGGGTAGGGTAGGGGAGCTCAGTGCACCGATGGTCCTCGGGCAGTCTAGGCCTATAGCAGCATAACTAACTAAGGGATGGTTCAGGGTTGCCTGAAGCCAGCCCTAACTATAAGCTTTGTCAAAGAGGAAGGTTTTAAGTCTAGCCTTAAAAGTACAGAGAGTGTCTGCCTCCTGAACCCAGGCTGAGAGCTAGTTCCACAGGAGAGGAGCTTGATAGCTAAAGGCTCTGCCTCCCATTCTGCTTTTGAGAACTCTGGGAACCACAAGTAGGCCTGCACTCTGAGAGCGAAGTGGTCTATTGGGATAATATGGTACTATGAGGTCTTTAAGGTATGTAGGTAGGCAGTTCCTGTCAGGGTTCTGGCTGCAGCATTCTGGATTAACTGGAGGCTTTTTATGGAGATACTGGGACATCCAGATAGTAATGAGTTACAGTAATCTAGCCTTGAGGAAACAAACGCATGGACTAGTTTTTCTGCATTATTTTGAGACAGGATGTTCCTAATTTTGGAAATGTTGCGCAGGTGAAAGAAGGTAGTTCTAGAAATTTGTTTTATGTGTGAGTTAAAGGACATGTCCTGGTCAAAAAGAACTCCAAGGATTTTCACAGTAGTGCTGGAGGCCAGGGCTATGCCATCTAGAGTAGCTATAATTTTAGAAAAGTTATTTCTGAGGTTTTTGGCCCAAATACAGTAACTTCTGTTTTCTCTGAATTTAAAAGTAGAAAGTTACTGGTCAGCCAGGCTTTATGTCAGTTAGACACACTTGAAGTCTGGTTAACTGGTTTGTGTTAACAGGTTTCATAGATAGATACAGCTGAGTGTCATCTGCATAGCAGTGGTAATTAATACAGTGCTTCCTAATAACATTGCCTAAAGGAAGCATGTACAGGTTGAACAGAATTGGTCCTAGCACAGAGCTTTGTGGAACTCCATAACTAACTTTTGTGCCTGTGGAAGGTTCATCATGGACATGAACAAACTGGAATCTGTCCGATAAATAAGGTTGGAACCATTTTAATGCTGTTCCTCTGATACCAGTCACATGCTCCAATCTTTGTAATAAGATGTTGTGGTCAGTAGTAGGAAAAGTATAGAAACAAGTCCATTATCTGAGGCTAAGAGAAGACCGTTGGTGACTTTTAACAGGGCTGTTTCTGTACTATGATGTGCTCTAAATCTTCAAATAGTTCATTCCTGTGTAAGTGGTCTTATAGTTGCTTAGCAACAGTTTTTTCAAGAATTTTAGAAATAAATGGTAAGTTGGATATTGGTCTATAATTAGCCAAGAGTCCTGCATCAAGACTGCTTTTTGAGAAAGGGTTTGATTACTGCAGTCTTAAAGGCCTGTGGTACGTAGCCTGATACTAGAAATAAATTTTACCAAGTCTAATAAAGATGAGTTAATTAATGGCAGGGTGTCTTTAAGCAGTCTAGTTGGGATGGGGTCTAAGAGACACGTTGATGATTTCGATGAAGCAACTACTCGTGAATTCAGAGAGATCTATGGGAGAGAAGCAGTCTAAACATAACTGAGGTCTTATAGATGAGTCAAGAGCTAATGTAGTAGAAGATTAATTTATTGCAGCTATAGGAAGCATCTGATAAGAGTGAGGCTCTCAAATGAGTTATAACTGTTCTGAGGATGAAAGTTTAATAATAAGTTTCAGTGGAAGATTGCAGCTACTCCTCCACCTCGACCTGTGCTTCGAGGAACATGACAATTTTTATGACTGAGGGGGGTTGATTCATTTAGACTGACATATTCATCCTGTTGCAGCCAGGTTTCAGTAAGATAGAGAAAGTCAATTTGGTGATCAGTTATCAAATCATTTACTTACAAAGATTTAGATGAAAGAGACCTGATATTTAATAATCCACATCTGACTGTTCTGTTTTTCTGTTCAATAAAAGGAGTGGTCTCAACTTTTATTAGGTTTTTATGAATAACTCCTCTTGTGTTAACTTCTAATTTATTTGATTTATATGTTTGAGGGGCAGACACAATTTCTATGTGGTTTGAGGGGGGTGACGGCTCTAAGGAAACTGCACAGAGGCGTTTTAGACTGAGTCTCTGTGTCCCCACTGGAATGTCAAACTTTAGGTTGGCTAATAAACTCTGCCAGATTTCTAGAGATGACAGCTGCACCATCCAAAGTGGGATGGATGCCCTCGCTACCAGACCGGGTTTTCCCCAGAAAGTGGCCCAATTGCCTATGAAGCTCACATTGTTTGCTGGACACCACCTAGACAATTGTTTTCACCTGTGCCTGCTCTGCCCTTTCTCACTCTCCTTGTGTGTGTATATATACCTGCCCCGTTCCTTTCTCCAGTGCCGTGATTCATGTGACTTTTGTGATTCTCTTGTGATTTATTTGTGTCTCCTGTGATTCTGTCATGCTATTCCCACTTGTGTTCCTGCCTGCCTCGTCTCGTGCCTTCCTGTTCCTGACCCCGGTCTCTTCTCTTCTTTTCCTGCACACCTCCAGTTAAATTTTCCTCGTTTGTTTAAGTTTAAATAAAGTCTTTGAGTTGTTTTTGTCTGCTGAAGACATCTTCGTGAAACTGCAAAGTGAGCCTGAACTGAACAGTATATATATTATATGACAAATCTCTAAACTTCAGCTATTTAAGAAAAACTGTTATCTGTTAAAAGGGCAGCACAATGGCTTGGTGGTTAGCACTGTTGCATCAGAGCAAGTAGGGCCCAGCTTCGCAACCAGGGAAAGGGAACCATGAAAAGCTGTAATCCGGTTCGTTTTACGGTTGATTTCGCCATTTATTCAATAAAGTTTAACATAGCAAGCTTCTGTGAATCACATGAGGCCTCAATCAAACTTGTTTGTTACATTTCACAGTGTAACTAACCCTAAAACCAACAGAATTCACACCCTCAGAGGAAATCCCAGTCAGGGGGCATAGACTAAATTCTAATGACAGTAGAATCAGCCAGTCGCATTGTTTGTCAATGATGACTGTTGCATCTTGTAGCCAATGATGAGCCCTTTAAAACATTATACGACTCGTTATGATTGATGACGCATCAGTGGGCTTTAAAATGGCCCCCACTGCTACTGTAAGATGCCTTGACAATGCTGGGCAAGCAGCACTCGAAGCAAGAGGGGAGTCATATTTCACATTTTACAGTGCATCGATAGTAAACTGGAAAGCTTTTCCTTCAAACGACACCAAGGTCATCAATATAAATCTTAAAATGTAAGAACAACAGCTAATTTAATTGGGGTATGTATTTTTCAGTCGTGTGCCGATAAACGGGTGGGGTACCTAAAGGTTAACACACAGGTTAAAATTGTTACCTTTTGTATATAAATAAATTTATTTGAACCCAATGATACAGACAAAGATTTTATTTAACAAATAAATCAAAACTCAAGTCAGGTATATACAAAGGATAATTCTGGGAACATGAGAGTGGAGTTGGACTAGGAAACACGGAAGCAGACGAGAGCAGAGGAAACATATGGAAACACAGCAGGAACCTGGACACTCACAGGGGCTAGGAGAGGCAGGAAAACTGGAACAAGGAGACACAGAGCAAAAGAGGAAAAAGAGCCAGGACACCAGAAAGAAGTGTGCTCACTTACAGGGAGACTGAAACAGAAGCCTCACATGGAAACAGAATGAGAAGACACCAAACACAGGAACCAGGAGGAAGCCAAGGAGGTTGAACAGAGTAACACCTAGTGATGGCGAAATTATATCGTCTTTGAAACTTGTCACTCTGCCTGAAGCAAAGTGATTTGAAACATTGTGTCGGAGCTTGTATCAAAACACCACTTACCTGACTGATGACATCCGAAGCTTCAAAGTCATCACTGCTTCACTTTGCAAAAAGTTTTGAAGAATTTCATTGTTTTCAATGTTTCAATGCGTTTTATTGGCTCAGACCGTTTCAGTTAATTTCCTTGATTTGACAGCTTTGCTTTCTTTAGCACTACACAAGCTATATGAGATGCATCAATATTACTCAAAAATGTTGGGATGTGAGGATAGAGATTTGGAAAGTGTTGAAAAGAAAGATGTCATCCAAACACCATAATCAGTTACAAAGCTGCAGCAGGAAGGTTGTTGTTTGTACAGACTTTTGAACAAAAACATCAGCAAATTAAAATGACCACACAGTCTTTTCTGAACTTTTATTGCTGACATGGGATTGAAACGATTGTTGCTTCAGTCATGCTCTTGAGAGGGTGCCATGGGTTTAGTTGGCCACCAGATGTCACTGTTCTTAGACTGAAGACTTGAAGCTAGAGAGAGGAGCAGAGTGGATGGGATGGAAGACGGGTGACTACCCCCTCAATTTATGAACTTTCAATTGATTTAGTAACCTCAACTGTCTATGAAACTAAGTACTGTATGTTGATTTATAGACAGTACTGTAATTTTTAGTGTTGTGTACTTTAAGGAAGAATTGTTATTTTATGCTGCACCAAAAATGGATTGTTTTACATTAAACTTCACAGCATGCAACTTCTGAGTGTGTCATTGTTGCCCCCTCTGTCAATGAACAGGACAACATTTAGATTTTCTGTAGATTTATTTGCCCTTCAACTTCAAACTTCAACTCGAATGACAATGAACCACCGAACTCCTGTGTCTATCTCATCACAGCGCTCCCATTCATACACAGATTCTTTTGTTTGCTACGTCATCTCCTTTATCTTTCGTTAATACAAAATATCAACAATGAAAAAATTTAAGGAGGGAAAAAAATTATTATTCTATGAACGATAATTATTCTATGAAGGTAATTACTGTGAGGTCACTAGATCATCTTACAAATTAAGAATTGAAACCAACTTTATTCAAAAATATTTTTTTCTGCAGTTTTATATAATGTGACAACATTTGCAGCTAATTCATCCTGTGGTCAAGTCAAGTCAAGTCAAATTTAACACAACTTAGTTGACCAAAGTGCTGTACAAATCTATACTAGCTGCAAACATAAAAACAGGCAATAAAAACAGACAATAATGAAATAATAACTTAAAGCACAAATGGATCAATGTGTTAAATTCTGATCTATAAATAATTAATTCAATTCAATTCAATTCAATTTTATTTGTATAGCGCCAAATCACAATACAAATCATCTCAAGGCACTTTACAAAAACTAAAACTAAAACCCAACAATTCCCTTATGAGCAAGCACTTGGCGACAGTGGAGAGGAAAAACTCCCTTTAACGGAAGAAAAAACCTCCAGCAGAACCGGGCTCAGTTTGGGCGGCCATCTGCCTCAACTGGTTGGGGTGAGTGGATAGAGCAGAGAGAAAAGAACACCAACAATAAACAACAAATAGACACTGCAAGTTGGTGGGGCCAGTAACTGCACATCAGCGATATACAGCTCCAGGACCAGGGACACCTGCAGAAGATACAGAGAGAACAGAGATAGAGGGAAAGAGCACAAGGTTAGTAACATTCAATGGTGGAATATACATGAGGTGGGAGGAGAGAAGAGAGGGGAGGGGAAGGGAAAAGGGGGGGGGGGTTAGGGTAGGGAAGCTCAGTGCACCGATGGTCCTCGGGCAGTCTAGGCCTATAGCAGCATAACTAAGGGATGGTTCAGGGTTGCCTGAAGCCAGCCCTAACTATAAGCTTTGTCAAAGAGGAAGGTTTTAAGTCTAGCCTTAAAAGTATAGAGAGTGTCTGCCTCCTGAACCCAGGCTGGGAGCTGGTTCCACAGGAGAGGAGCTTGATAACTAAAGGCTCTGCCTCCCATTCTGCTTTTGGAAACTCTGGGAACCACAAGTAGACCTGCACTCTGAGAGCGAAGTGGTCTATTGGGATAATATGGTACTATGAGGTCTTTGAGGTATGAAGGAGCTTGATTATGAAGGGATTTTTTACGTGAGAAGAAGGATTTTAAATTCTATTCTATATTTTATAGGGAGCCAATGAAGAGAAGCCAATATAGGAGAAATATGATCTCTCTTGCTAGTTCCTGTCAGGACTCTGGCTGCGGCATTCTGGATTAATTGGAGGCTTTTTATGGAGATATTGGGACATCCAGATAGTAATGAGTTACAGTAATCTAGTCTTGAGGTAACAAATGCATGGACTAGTTTTTCTGCGTCATTTTGAGACAGGATGTTCCTAATTTTGGAAATGTTGCGCAAGTGAAAGAATGCAGTTCTAGAGATTTGTTTTATGTGTGAGTTAAAGGACATGTCCTGGTCAAAAAGAACTCCAAGGTTTTTTACAGTAGTGCTAGAGGCCAGGGTTATGCCATCTAGAGTAGCTATAATTTGAGAAAAGTTATTTCTGAGATTTTTTGGCCCAAATATAATGACTTCTGTTTTCTCCGAGTTTAAAAGTAGAAAGTTACTGGTCATCCAGGCCTTTATGTCAGTTAGACAGGCTTGAAGTCTGGTTAACTGGTTTGTGTTAACAGCTTTAATAGACAGATATAACTGAGTGTCATCTGCATAGCAGTGATAATTAATAGAGTGCTTCCTAATGACATATCCTAAAAGAAGCATGTACAGGGTGAACAGAATCGGTCCTGGCACAGAGCCTTGTGGAACTCCATAACTAACTTTTGTTCGTGTGGAAGATTCATCATGGACATGAACAAACTGGAATCTGTCCGATAAATAGGATTGGAACCACTTTAACGCTGTTCCTCTGATACCAATCACATGCTCCAGTCTCTGTAATAAGATGTTGTGGTCAATGGTGTCGAATGCTGCACTAAGGTCTAGGAGGACAAGTATTGAAACAAGTCCATTATCTGAGGCTAAGAGAAGATCGTTGGTAACTTTCAACAGTGCTGTTTCTGTACTATGATGTGCTCTAATTAGAATACATAGATCTAGGGGTATACACTAGATGTCATGAGACAGCAGGGACCCTGCCGTCTCCTCCCTTGTCCCTCCCTCTTTTCCCTCTCTCTCTCTGCTACCGCTTTCCCTCTGCTCTCAGGTAATGGGTACCAGCTGCGGGAGGCTGATTAGCGCAACTCTCAATCAACACACTCAGCCCATAAAAGCCCGGATCTTCTTCAGTCTCATCGCCAGTTCGTCCGTCTACTTACCCTGGTAGTTACGTACAGTCCGGCTTCGCACGATTAAGACAAATCAAGCTAATTACCTCTTCTCTTTGTTCCCAGGCTTCCAGTTCTCCTTCACCTGCCTGACCACCTCTTCGCTCCTGCCGGCTCGTCGGGCCCACTCCCCGGCCCGGGAGCCGCTCCCATCGCCAAGACTCCCCAACGCCGGAACCGGCCTCCAGGATCCCCCTCCCTCCGGAGCTCAAATCATTAAGAACTGAATAAAAGTTTATCGAGCGGTACCTGCTCTTGGGTCTCCAGTGTTTTTCTCCTCCCACACCTGACAGAACGAACTGGCCATCATGGACCCAGCGGACACCGCGTCAGGAACTCTCCCTTCGACCTCGGACCTACACCATGCCCTCCACAGCCAGCCTCTTACAGTTTCCCTAGATAACCAGCTAAGGGAGCGGCGGAGTGAGCGAGAGTCAGAGCTGGCATCCACGCGGAGACACTCGGACATGCCTACAGCCACCAGCCTCGGAGTTCCCCGGAGCCGGAGGAGCCGATGCAGCTGGGTCGCGCCCGGCTCACCCCCGCCGAGCGTCAGCGGCGTCTCCGCCAGGGGTACAGGCGAGTCCACTCCGGAACTCCACCCAGAACATTCGCTGGTTTCTACCAGCCTCAATTTCAATTGGAACTCAGTCCCACTCTCTCTCGGCCCTGATTGACTCTGGGGCCGATGACAATTTCTTAGACTTAGGCCTGGCCCACCGGCTCGGGGTGGCCCCGCAGCCCCTGGCGGAGTCGCTCCGAGTCGAGGCGCTAGACGGGCGGCTTCTCGCCAACGTCACACACACCACCGCGCCCCTCTCCTTACTCCTCTCGGGCAATCACCGGGAGGAGATTCAATTTAAGCTTATCTCTTCCCCAATCTCCCCGCTAGTCCTCGGTCGCCCGTGGCTAGTTTTGCACAACCCTCACATTGACTGGCGACAGCATAAAGTGACGGGGTGGAGCGCCCTCTGCCATGCCACTTGCTTGCGTTCCGCTCAACCCCCGGACGGGCCGGGTGGGGGCCCCTCCGAGCCCTTCCCGGACCTCGCCGGGGTCCCTGAGCTCTATCACGATCTCGCTGAGGTCTTCAGTAAGGATCGTGCCGTTTCCCTGCCTCCCCATCGCCCGTATGATTGTGCCATCGACTTCCTCCTGGGGTCTTCCTTGCCGTCTAGCCGGCTCTATAGTTTGTCCCGCCCCGAGAGGGAGTCGATGGAGAAATACATCCAGGAGTCCCTGGCGGCGGGCCTTATTCGACCGTCCTCCTCCCCGCTCGGATCAGGGTTCTTTTTCGTTGAAAAGAGGGATGGCTCTCTCCGCCCCTGCATTGACTATCGTAAGGTTAATGACATTACGGTAAAGAATCGCTACCCGTTGCCTCTGCTTACCTCCGCGTTTGATATCCTGCAGGGGGCGGTAATTTTTACCAAATTAGACTTGCGGAATGCCTACCACCTGGTCCAGGTCCGGGAGGGGGACGAGTGGAAGACGGCGTTCAAGACTCCTCTCGGGCACTTCGAATATCTCGTTATGCCTTTTGGGCTGACTAATGCCCCAGCCTACTTTCAGGCTCTCATAAACGACGTGCTCAGAGATTTCTTAAATCGTTTCGTTTTCGTGTACCTAGATGACATCCTCATCTTTTCCCGTTCCCTAGCTGAGCATCAGCACCATGTACGCGAGGTCCTCCAGCGCCTCCTCGAAAACCGTCTGTTTGTGAAGGCCGAGAAATGCGACTTCCACTGTTCGGAGGTCGCGTTCCTCGGCTATATCATTGAAGCCGGTAGGCTCCGCCCAGACCCTAGGAAGATTAAGGCGGTGGTGGACTGGCCGCGACCCGATAGCCGGCGGGAGCTCCAGCGGTTTCTCGGCTTTGCCAATTTTTACCGCAGGTTCATCAGAGACTATAGTACCCAAGCACAGCCTCTGACTCTCCTCACGTCCACCAAGGCTCCTTTCCGCTGGACCCCCCAAGCCGAGACAGCCTTCCGGGCCCTGAAGGCTCGGTTCACGACCGCCCCTATTCTAATTCAACCAGATCCCCAGCGCCAGTTCATTGTGGAGGTGGACGCCTCCGATGTGGGCGTCGGGGCGGTCCTTTCTCAGCGGTCCGAAGAGGACCAGAAGGTACACCCCTGCGCCTTCTTTTCGAAACGCCTGTCTTCCGCTGAGCAGAATTACGACGTAGGGAACCGGGAACTGCTAGCAATAAAACTAGCTTTAGAAGAATGGAGACATTGGTTAGAGGGAGCAGACAAGCCGTTTTTAGTCTGGACCGACCATAAAAATTTAGAATACCTACGGTCAGCCAAGAGACTCAACTCCCGTCAGGCTCGGTGGACTCTGTTTTTTAGCCGTTTTAATTTCACAGTAACCTTCCGTCCGGGTTCCCGTAACCGGAAGCCGGATGCCCTCTCACGGCAGTTTCCCCAGCCCCTCCGGGAGGCCCATGCCGAAACTATTCTTCCTGCCCGGAGGGTTGTCGGCGCCCTCACCTGGGATATAGAAACCCGGGTCAAGGAAGCACAAGGCCAGGAACCGGACCCTGGAGAAGGTCCCTCGAACTGTTTATTTGTCCCATCCACTGTACGTCCACAGGTGCTGCAATGGGCCCACGCCTCCCGGATCGCCTGCCATCCTAGGGTTACCAGGACCCGAATTCTCCTACGACAGCGCTTCTGGTGGCCCGCTATGGACTCGGACGTCCGAGAATTCGTGGCGGCTTGTTCTGTCTGTGCTCGGGGAAAGGCCTCCCATCAAAGAACTGCCGGACTGCTTCGACCCTTGCCTATTCCGTCCCGGCCCTGGTCCCACATTGCCATGGATTTTGTCACAGGGCTTCCTCCCTCTGAAGGTAACATAGTCATTCTCACAGTCACTGACCGCTTCTCAAAAGCTGTGCATTTTGTCTCTCTCCCCAAACTGCCCACAGCTCTCGAGACAGCTCGGCTCCTGACGGACCACGTTTTCCGCCTGCATGGAATTCCCCAGGACATTGTGTCGGACCGAGGGCCCCAATTCACCTCCCGAGTCTGGTCAGCCTTCTGTAAAGCCCTGGGAGCGTCGGTCAGCCTTTCCTCGGGGTTCCATCCCCAGACCAATGGCCAGTGTGAACGAGTTAACCAGGAGCTCGAGGCCGCCCTGCGCTGCCTGACCGCGGAGGACACCTCCTCTTGGTCTTCCTCTCTCCCCTGGGTTGAGTATGCACACAATTCCCAGTGGTCATCAGCCCTCGGCATGACCCCCTTCGAAGCTTCTCTGGGTTATCTTCCTCCCTTGTTCCCGTCCCAGGAGGCGGAGGCGTCAGTGCCGTCAGTCGCACACCATCTCCGGCGATGCAAACGCGCCTGGACCCGGGCCCGGGCGGCTCTACAACGCTCCTCGGCACAGAATAAACGCCTGGCGGACCGACGGAGAGCTCCTGCCCCGGATTATCAAGAGGGCCAGTCGGTGTGGCTTGCCACCAGAGACATCCCGCTACACTCCGACGCCAAGAAGCTCTCTCCGCGGTTCATCGGCCCGTTCCGGATATCCCGGGTGATCAACCCCGTCGCGGTTCGGCTGGCGCTACCTCCCACCATGAGGATCCACCCAGTCTTCCACGTCTCCCAGCTCAAGCCCGTCTCCTCCAGCGCCCTCCAGGCCCCGACCGCCACGCCCCCGCCCCCCCGCCTCATCGACGATGCCCCGGCCTACACTATCCGGCGGCTATTGGATGTTCGCCGCCGGGGTCGGGGACTTCAGTACCTGGTGGACTGGGAGGGGTACGGCCTGGAGGAACGCTCCTGGGTGGCCCGTTCTGGCATCCTGGACCCAGACCTGGTATGAGCTTTTCATCGCCGCAACCCGGACAAGCCTCGGGGACGCCGGGAGGCGCCCCGTGGGGGGGGGGGTCCTGTTATGAGACAGCAGGGACCCTGCCGTCTCCTCCCTTGTCCCTCCCTCTTTTCCCTCTCTCTCTCTGCTACCGGTTTCCCTCTGCTCTCAGGTAATGGGTACCAGCTGCGGGAGGCTGATTAGCGCAACTCTCAATCAACACACTCAGCCCATAAAAGCCCGGATCTTCTTCAGTCTCATCGCCAGTTCGTCCGTCTACTTACCCTGGTAGTTACGTACAGTCCGGCTTCGCACGATTAAGACAAATCAAGCTAATTACCTCTTCTCTTTGTTCCCAGGCTTCCAGTTCTCCTTCACCTGCCTGACCACCTCTTCGCTCCTGCCGGCTCGTCGGGCCCACTCCCCGGCCCGGGAGCCGCTCCCATCGCCAAGACTCCCCAACGCCGGAACCGGCCTCCAGGATCCCCCTCCCTCCGGAGCTCAAATCATTAAGAACTGAATAAAAGTTTATCGAGCGGTACCTGCTCTTGGGTCTCCAGTGTTTTTCTCCTCCCACACCTGACACTAGAATTGAGCAAAGACAATTTAGAATGCTTTTCTAAATACAATTATAAATACTTTTTTAAGTGTCCTGCAGGAAAACATACATAGGCTGCTTACAATTACATTTACAATGCTGCTTTTTATAGTGTTAGTAAGTCGATATATTTCTGATTTCACATCCAGTTCTCTTAAGTGGGACTTCCATCACATTGCATGTCTTGTGCATCAGAATCCTCACATAGATGTGAAGATATGCCAACATGACATCTGTGCAAAATGTTGCTGACACCTCCAGTTGTTAAGGTATTTTTTCATTAGTGGGCTCATTGGGACAGTCCATGATGAACTCCAATGTTCTGCTGCTATCTGTGTGTGAGTCATGGGATCATCATGCAAGATAAAGGATTGTGTGGTGGAGAATGCAAAGCCATGTGTACGCCAAGATTGTCTGTGTTTAAACAAAATAATCACTAATCTAAAAGAAGTTATTTGACATTTATCAGAGAAATTGTGTCTTAAAGACTGTCTTTCTAAAGCCCTTAGTGTGGGTTGTGATCAAAGTAAAAGACTGACCTCTATGAACTCGACCCTGATACTTCTCTGTGGCCTGCTGCCTTCTCAACGCCTGATCGTTGAATGTTTTGGACCGAAGTAATAATCCATGGTCAAAAGGCAAATCTTACATTGCCTCACATTGCTGTTTGGAACTGTCAAACCATTTCTCACCACTTTCCTCAGAATATCTGGTGGCTCAGGCAATTCCGGATTTGGAAACGGAGTGGTCTGCCCCACACCCATTTACCCACTAAAGGTTGTAAAAGGCTCACAAGTGGGAAATGCTCTGTAAACCAATGGAGGATTTTGAAAGAGGTGGTCTGCAGACACTAGAGTGATGAAGCCCCTTTTACCTGTGCTTCCTTCTGACGGAACACTGCAGTCCCAGCTGTTGGCCCACACTTCAAACATCCATCTTCTCCTTAACCGCTTATTCCACCTTCCACACTTATCCTCAGAGATTCAATAATAAGATATACAAGGTTTGCAAATGCTATCACTCGATGTTTCCCTAGAGCTACAGTTCTGGTCATACTGTTGAGTGGTCATCCACATTGGATCACGTGATACTTGGAGCTGACCGAGAAGCACTTCATTGACATTTTCGCTGCCCTGGCTGAACTGTTGACTAAATTCATGCTAATTTTAATCATTTTAACTCTGTACATTTAACATGAAATTTATTATTACTGTATTTATAATGTATATTTGAGATGTGTTCTGTTTAAAACTTGTACCAATATTTACATTTTTAATAGAAAAATAATATTTTAAAATATTTAATATGTTTAAAAGCAACTAAAAAAGCACAAATGTCAGGGCATGTCAAAACTTGTCCAGGGCCCCAAAACCCCCTCAGACCCCAGAGGGTTAAATCCAATCACTTAAATCAATACACGAATTACATAACAGGGCAAGTGCTCTTTGAATGGCATTCTTCTACCATTGCTAACCCCGGGCCCAAGGGTGGACCGAAAACTGTATTTGGGCTGTATTGCCAGATGTATTACCCACAATCGTCGGACAAATTTGAATAAAGTCTGACAAACTATATATCATTTGAAAGCAGAAAGTCTCACAATTCAAATGGTATAAAGCAATTTGGGATTGAATTATCACAGCAACTACAGTTTATTAATGTTTAACAAGAGTACAAATGCTGGAAAAATGCCACTTCCTACCTTCGCTGATGTGTACAGATCCACACATGTACTGAAACAGCAAGTGTTGCATATCATTTTTTTCGTTAGAATCCAGGGAACATAGTGCATCCATTTTTTAGTCCAAAAGGCATATAATCCCTGAGTAAATCCATAAAACCACCGTTCTCCTCATGAAAAGTTTTACTTCGGTTCGTTTTACGGTTGATTTCGCTGTTTATTCAATTTATTAATTCAATTCAATTCAGTTTTTATTTGTATAGCGCCAAATCACAATACAAATCATCTCAAGGCACTTTACAAAAACTAAAACTAAAAACCCAACAATTCCCTTATGAGCAAGCACTTGGCGACAGTGGAGAGGAAAAAACTCCCTTTAACGGAAGAAAAAAAAACCTCCAGCAGAACCGGGCTCAGTTTGGGCGGCCATCTGCCTCGACCGGTTGGGGTGAGTGGATAGAGCAGAGAGAAAAGAACAGCAACAATAAACAACAAATAGACACTGCAGGTTGGTGGGACCAGTAACTGCACATCAGCGATATACAGCCCCAGGACCAGGGACACCTGCAGAAGGTACAGAGAGAGAGAGAGGGAGGGAGAGAGCACAAACTAGGGGAGAGAGAGAGCACAAGGTTAGTAACATTCAATGGTGGAATATACATGAGGTGGGAGAGAAGAGGGGGGGGGGGGGTTAGGGTAGGGGAGCTCAGTGCACCGATGGTCCTCGGGCAGTCTAGGCCTATAGCAGCATAACTAACTAAGGGATGGTTCAGGGTTGCCTGAAGCCAGCCCTAACTATATGCTTTGTCAAAGAGGAAGGTTTTAAGTCTAGCCTTAAAAGTACAGAGAGTGTCTGCCTCCTGAACCCAGGCTGAGAGCTGGTTCCACAGGAGAGGAGCTTGATAGCTAAAGGCTCTGCCTCCCATTCTGCTTTTGAGAACTCTGGGAACCACAAGTAAACCTGCACTCTGAGAGCGAAGTGGTCTATTGGGATAATATGGTACTATGAGGTCTTTAAGGTATGAAGGAGCTTGATTATGAAGGGATTTGTATGTGAGAAGAAGGATTTTAAATTCTATTCTATATTTTACAGGGAGCCAATGAAGAGAAGCCAATATAGGAGAAATATGATCTCTCTTGCTAGTTCCTGTCAGGACTCTGGCTGCGGCATTCTGGATTAATTGGAGGCTTTTTATTAAGATATTAGGACATCCAGATAGTAATGAGTTACAGTAATCTAGCCTTGAGGAAACAAACGCATGGACTAGTTTTTCTGCATCATTTTGAGACAGGATGTTCCTAATTTTGGAAATGTTGCGCAGGTGAAAGAATGCAGTTCTAGAAATTTGTTTTATGTGTGAGTTAAAGGACATGTCCTGGTCAAAAATAACTCCAAGGTTTTTTACAGTAGTGCTGGAGGCCAGGGCTATGCCATCTAGAGTAGCTATAATTTTAGAAAAGTTATTTCTGAGATTTTTAGGCACAAATATAATGACTTCTGTTTTCTCCGAGTTTAAAAGTAAAAAGTTACTGGTCATCCAAGCCTTTATGTCAGTTAGACAGGCTTGAAGTCTGGTTAACTGGTTTGTGTTAACAGCTTTAATAGATAGATATAACTGAGTGTCATCCGCATAGCAGTGGTAATTAATAGAGTGCTTCCTAATGATATATCCTAAAGGAAGCATGTACAGGGTGAACAGAATCGGTCCTAGCACAGAACCTTGTGGAACTCCATAACTAACTTTTGTTCGTGTGGAAGGTTCATCATGGACATGAACAAACTGGAATCTGTCCGATAAATAGGATTGGAACCACTTTAACGCTGTTCCTCTGATACCAATCACATGCTCCAGTCTCTGTAATAAGATGTTGTGGTCAATGGTGTCGAATGCTGCACTAAGGTCTAGGAGGACAAGTATCGAAACAAGTCCATTATCTGAGGCTAAGAGAAGATCGTTGGTAACTTTCAACAGTGCTGTTTCTGTACTATGATGTGCTCTAAATCCTGATTGGAAATCTTCAAATAGTTCATTCCTGTGTAAGTGGTCTGATAGCTGCTTAGCAACAGCTTTTTCTAGGATTTTAGAAATAAATGGCAGGTTGGATATTGGTCTGTAATTAGCCAAGACACCTGGATCAAGACTAGGCTTTTTGAGTAAAGGTTTGATTACTGCAGTCTTAAAGGCCTGTGGTACGTAGCCTGATACTAGAGATAAGTTTACCAAGTCCAATAAAGATGAGTTCATTAATGGCAGGGTGCCTTTAAGCAGTCTAGTCGGGATGGGGTCCAAGAGACACGTTGATGATTTCGATGAAATGAAGCAACTACTGATGTAAATTCAGAGAGATCTATAGGAGAGAAGCAGTCTAAACATAACTGAGGTCCTACAGATGATTCAAGAGCTACTGTAGTAAAAGATTCATTTATTGCAGGTATAGGAAGCATCTGCTGAATTTTATCTCTAATAGTTGTGATTTTATTTGTAAAGAAACTCATAAATTCATCACTGCTGAGAGCTAAGGGAACACTGGGCTCAACGGAGCTGTGACTCAACGGAGCTGTGACTTAGATGGAATCATTTTCTTAAATTTATTAACAGCGTTGTCGGATAAACATCTGCTGTAGTGGAATTTTCTTCCAGACGCTGCATGATCCATCATTTTAAATTTGAAAGTTATTAAAGAATGATCTGACAAAACAGGATTTGGGGGAAAAATTATTAGATGTTCAATTTCGATGCCATAGGTCAGAACAAGATCAAGGGTGTGATTAAAACAGTGGGTGGGTTTATTAACGTTTTGAATGAAACCAATTGAATCTAATATAGAATTAAATGCAATGCTGAGGCTGTTATTTTCAACATCTACATGAATGTTAAAATCTCCCACTATAATGACTTTATCTGATCTAAGCACTAAATCAGACAGGAAGTCAGGGAATTCAGTTAAAAACTCTGAGTAAGGAACAGGTGGACGGTACAAAATGACAAGTAGAACTGGTTTTTGTGTTTTCCAGTTTGTATGTGAGAGACTAAGAGTGAGGCTCTCAAATGAGTTATAACTGTTCTGAGGATGAAAGTTTAATAATAAGTTTGACTGGAAGATTGCAGCTACTCCTCCACCTCGACCTGTGCTTCGAGGAACATGATAATTTTTATGACTGAGGGGGGTTGATTCATTCAGACTGACATATTCATCCTGCTGTAACCAGGTTTCAGTAAGATAAAGTAGGTCAATTTGGTGATCAGTTATCAAATCATTTACTAACAGAGATTTAGAAGAAAGGGACCTAATATTCAATAATCCACATTTGACAGTTCTGTTTTTCTGTTCAATAAGAGGAGTGGTCTTAATTTTTATTAAGTTTTTATGAATAACTCCTCTTCTGTTAACTTCTGATTTGTTTGATTTATATGTTCGAGGGGCAGACACAGTCTCTATGTGGTTTGAAGGGGGCGGCGGCTCTAAGGAAACTGCAGAGAAGCGTTTTAGACTGAGTCTCTGCATCCCGGTCCCCACCCTGGATTGTCAGGCTTTAGGTCGGCTAAGAAACTCGGCCAAATTCCTAGAGATGAGAGCTGCACCATTCAAAGTGGGATGGATGCCATCTCTCGCTATCAGACCGGGTTTTCCCCAGAAAGTGGCCCAATTGTCTATGAAGCCCACATCGTTTGCTGGACACCACCTAGACAGCCAGCGACGGAACGATGACATGCGGCTAAACATGTCATCGCTGGTCAGATTGGGGAGGGGTCCAGAGAAAACTACGGAGTCCGACATTAATTTAGCAAAGTTACACACCGACTCAACATTAATTTTAGTGACCTCCGATTGGCGTAATCGGGTGTCATTGCTGCCGACGTGAATAACAATTTTCCCATATTTACGATTAGCCTTAGCCAGCAGCTTCAGATTTGACTCGATGTCGCCCGCTCTGGCCCCAGGAATACATTTGACTATGGTCGCTGGTGTCTCTAGCTTCACGTTCCTGACTATGGAATCGCCAATTATCAGAGTCGGTTTCTCAGCGGGTGTGTCGCTGAGCGGGGAAAATCTATTAGAAACATGAACAGGCAGGTGATGAGCCGTGGGCTTCTGCTTAGGAGTATGTTTCCTTCGGACCGTCACCCAGGCTAATTCTCCGGGCTGCTCCGGAGCTGCCCTTGGACCACTAACAGACCCTGAGCTCATTAGCTCTACATCAGCTAACGGGACTAGGCTAGCTGGCTTTTGTTCGAAGGTGCGGAGCCGCGCTTCCAAATCAGTGATCCTCGCCTCCAAGGCTAACAGAACCTTACACTTAATACAGGTATCATTATCGCTAAAGGAGGCAGAGGAATAACTAAACATGTGGCACACCGAGCAAGAAAGAGAGAGAGAGGGAGAGGCCATGTTAGCAAGCTAACTAGCTAGCTAAGCTAACCGGTAGGCCAACGAGCGCTAAGTCAGGAAATAGCAACAAACACCGGTCAAAACAGAAAGGTACCCGACCAGCACCGGAATGCAGCAGCCAGTGAACCGTTCAAAGTCTAGCCGGTTCCCAGGTGTGCCAAACCACAGCTAGTCTGCCGCCAGTCTGCAGACGAACCACACAACACGACACGCCTGCAAGACAAAAGTGATTCGCTTACCCGGATGTTCAGCTACTCACCTCACCTTTTTCACTACAGCTACACATAGCAAGCTTCTGTGAAGCACATGAGCCCTCAATCAAACTTGTTTGTTACTTTTTGCAGTGTAAATAAGTACGAAAACCAATGGGAGTCATGACTCAGTGCAAAACCCACCGAGAGGGAGAGAACAACTTATAATGACAGTAAACTCAGACTGCTGTATGTTGTAGCCAATGAAAAGCCCTTTTCAACGATGTGTCATGCTGTATTGCAGGCGAAGGGGGGGGGGATTAAATGGCCTACACCGCTGCCGTACATTTTCCTGACAATACTGGGCATGCAGCGTACGCAGCTACGGGGGGAAGGGGAGTCATATTTCATATTTTACAGTGTGAAATAATAAACTGGAAAGCTTTTCCTTTAAATGACACCAAGATCATCAATATAACCCTTAAAATGTAAAGACAACAGCTAGTTTAATTTGGGTATGCATTGTTCGGCCGTGTGCAAAAAAAGGGGCAGGGTAGCTACCAGGTTTAAGGCTTCAACATAACTGCCATTGTACTAATATACAAAGCTACAATAGCATTTCTGGTATTTGGTAATAAACCCACAAATATGCCCATTTAGTGACAAATAAAACCAGCAAATGTCATATTGCATTTCATAAATGCATATAAATTTGAAGTGAATTTGCACTGAAGCCTAGTATACTGTATAAGTCATTCTGAACTATCTTCTATGTGCTTTCTGTTGAATCAGGGGATTGTCCATTATTTACGTCTTGTGTCACCCTCTGACTTCTCTCTCTTGCTCTCTCCCGGTTCCCTGTGTGTGTGTCTTGTCTGTGTTTGTGTGTCTGTGTTTGTGCAGTGGAGGAGATCAGGAGAATGAAATGCACCTGGGCCCAATTAACACCACCAGAGGGAACCCTCATATATCGCCGTTGATCATCTGTCAAGTTTCTTCTTCCTCTTTTCCTTCGTCACAGCGAATCATCCGCCTCCATTCAACTCTATCCTCTGTCTCTCAAGCACCAGTTTGTTTTTCCATGGTAGAGGATGTACCAGGAAATTTGATTTACAGCAGGCGTCAACATGCTGTACTGTAATGACGCGGCAGTCAGTGATATCAGCCAGGCACCATATGGGTATTTGTTTTGAGTTGATTTATGTATTACTTAGGCATGATAGTTGGATTTTTGCGTTAGCATTGTGATATGTGTTTATGGTCAAGTTATTTCAGGTAGATTGGTTCATTCATTGCCCTGTTATGTAAAAAATGTGGCTGTCACCGTCACAGAGAGAGACGTGTAGGGGAGGGACTTGGCAATATGGCCTTGCTTGTGAGAGCTGCATGGTTGATTGACCATGATGGTGCCGAGTATGGTCGCCCTGGTGTGTTGGTGTGTCCTGTTTTGTTTGTTTTTGTGATGGGCAAGTGAAGCCTCATGAAGCACTGAGGCTTTCCTGACAATTGTGCTGAAAAAGATTCAAAGCTTTGAGACTTCAGTGATGATGACATCTGGTGGACAACTGAAGCAATAGCAACCTCTAAAGAGCACGACTGAAGCACTGGCACTGTTTCAATCCCATGACAGCAATAAAAATTCAGACCTCTTGAGATCAAAATGATCCCAAACTTTAGAACGTCGCTTATTGGTGGGACTCGCCGTGAAACTTGCCAAAATACTCTCACTGTCCAAATCCTGAAGCAGAATGATGCATCTTATATAGCTGGTATGGCACCAAACCACTCAAATCTGCCAAACCTGTCAAGCTGTCATTGCCTCAGAATGCATTGAAACGCCATGAGCCAATGACACACACTGAAAGACTATGAGCCAATGAAAAGCTTTGAAACATTTTGAAGCAATGAAGCGCGAAGCGAAACAGTGATGAACGTCATCAGTCACGTGATACTGGTGTTTTGATACAAGCTCCGACACAGTGTTTCGAATCACTCCGCTTCAGGAAGAGTGACACAAGCTCCGAAGCCTCGGTATCATTTGCCCATCACTAGCGTAAACTTTGTATCTGCTTGCTCTTACACCAGAGAAGAGCTCTTAAAACACTAAACACTCAACCCCCACGGACTTACATCCAGTTTTTTTTTTTTTTTTTGGCTTCTGCTGCGGATTTACTTCATGTTTTGGTCAAAAAAGTGAAACGCAGTCGAAGACGAAAGCGTGCCGGCGCGCTAGTGCATCTATTCAATTCAATTCAATTCAATTTTATTTGTATAGCGCCAAATCACAATACAAATCATCTCAAGGCACTTTACAAAAACTAAAACTAAAAACCCAACAATTCCCTTATGAGCAAGCACTTGGCGACAGTGGAGAGGAAAAAACTCCCTTTAACGGAAGAAAAAAAACCTCCAGCAGAACCGGGCTCAGTTTGGGCGGCCATCTGCCTCGACCGGTTGGGGTGAGTGGATAGAGCAGAGAGAAAAGAACAGCAACAATAAACAACAAATAGACACTGCAAGTTGGTGGGGCCAGTAACTGCACATCAGCGATAAACAGCTCCAGGACCAGGGACACCTGCAGAAGGTACAGAGAGAGAGAGAGAGAGAGGGAGGGAGAGAGCACAAACTAGGGGAGAGAGAGAGCACAAGGTTAGTAACATCTACGACAACGGAGAATGCGCACACCGCTACGGGGATCTTCCTCTCCAACGTTCGCTCACTCTGCAAGAAAATTGATGAACTGGCACTGCTGATGAGAAGAAACAGCACATCAGATGCCCAACCAGAGAGGAAAACACGCTTGATCACTGTTACACCACAATAACTGGAGCATATCACGCAGTGCCCCGTGCTGCTCTTGGACTTTCTGACCACTTCATGATCCATCTGATTCCCGCATACAGACAGAGGCTGAAGCTATTCAAACCTGTGGTAAAAACATCTAGAAAATGGACTAGCCAGGCTGCGGATGAGCTTCGTGCATATTTGGACTCAACGGACTGGGATGTGTTCAGAGCAGCTACAGATGGTCTGGACAAGTACACAGACACTGTGACGTCATATATACAGGAATGTGAGGACAGTATTTTACCAACACGAAACAGGGTGAGTTACAATAATGACAAACCCTGGTTCACAGCTACACTCAGACAGCTGAGGCTACAGAAGTAATTGGCATTTAAAAGAGGGTACCAGTGTAAATTTCGTTGACGACACGTTTTTACTGACGAAAACGAGACGATAACTAAATAAAAATTAAGTGATGATGACGCAAACTATAATTAAAATATATTGACATTTTCGTTAACTAATAAAAACGAGACAAAAATGTGAGTGAGACGTTTTTGGAAAAGATCCAATCAGAATTAATCTTGTAAGACATGTAAGACGCACGCGCACATTTGAAAAGTAACTGATCCACCCGGCGACGCAGGATGCGCGAGTACACAACATCATCGTGCATACATCGGGTGTCTGTGTGACTATAATGAAATGGAAACAGCTGGGAGAAAACAGAAGATATATGGGTCAATGTCACGTTTGATGTCAAGACAATCAAGACTTTGTGTAAACCGTGGGGAGCAGTTTTTCTTTTAAATGTTTTGGAGTTGCACTTTTGCTTTAAAGAATGAAGAATGTCATATGCAAGTTATAAACAATGCATATATAATTTTTGGTCTTTTATGAAAAGGCCATATTCTATATGTTTAATAAAACTTGTTTTAATTTAATTTCAAGTTATTTTGTATATTACAATAGTTTAACTAAATTGCACTTAAATTAAACCCAATATATTTTTTATTCTAAAACTAGACTAAAACCACCCAGAAAACCGATCATCAAAGCCGCCCTCAACCCCCCCACATCTCCAGCCCTCTCAATCCTGGAGGAGGATGTAAACAGGATATTCAGGAAACTGAACCCCCGCAAGGCTCCCAGCCCACACGGTGTCTCCCCCTCCACCCTTAGACACTGTGCTGATGAGCTGACTCCTGTGTTCACAGACATCTTCAACACCTCACTGGAGTCATGTCACGTGCCAGTCTGCTTCAAATCCTCCACCACAGTCCCAGTTCCAAAAAAGCAGAGGATCACTGGTCTCAATGACTACAGACCTGTGGCCTTGACGTCTCAAGTCATGAAATCATTTGAACGACTGGTTCTTCCCCAACTCAAGACCATCATGGCACCCCTCCTAGACACCCTGCAGTTTGCCTACAGAGCTAACAGATCTGTAGACAACGCAATCAACTTGGCCCTGCACTACATCCTGCAGCATCTGGACTCCCCAGGAACCTATGCCAGTATCTTGTTTGTGGACTTCAGCTCTGCCGTCAATACAATCGCCCTGCTCTCCTTCAAGACATGCTGTCCCTGCTGAACGTGCCTGACTCCATCTGTCTGTGGATCACTGACTTCCTAACAGATAGGAGGCAGCACATGAGGCTAGGGAAGAATGTCTCAGACACCAGACCATCAGCACCAGAACCCTCCAAGGCTGTGTACTTTCCACTGTTCTTCTTCCTGTACACTAACTGTACTCCAGTACAGTAGACGAGCTGCTGAGTGTGTTGCTCTCTGGGTAAGCGAATCACTTTCGCTTGCAAGCTTGTCGTGTTGTATAGTTCGTCTACAGACTAGCAACAGACTAGCTATAGTTTAACACACCTAAAAACTAACTAAACAATTCATTAACTGCTACATTCCGGTACTAGTCAAGTACCTTTTTATTTTGACCGGTATTTATTGCTATTTCCTGACTTAGTGCTCGTTAGCCTACCGGTTAGCTTAGCTAGCTAGTTAGCTTAGCTAACATGGCCTCTCCCTCTCTCTCTCTTTCTTGCTCGGTGTGCCACATGTTTAGTTATTCCTCTGCCTCCTTTAGCGATAATGATACCTGTAATAAGTGTAAGGTTCTGTTAGCCTTGGAGGCGAGGATCACTGATTTGGAAGCGCGGCTCCGCACCTTCGAACAAAAGCCAGCTAGCCTAGCCCCGTTAGCTGGTGTGGAGCCACCGAGCTCAGGGTCTGTTAGCGGTCCAAGGGCAGCTCCGGAGCAGCCCGGAGAATTAGCCTGGGCGACGGTCCGACGGAAACGTACTCTTAAGCAGAAGCCCACGGCTCATCACCTGCCTGTTCACGTTTCTAACAGATTTTCCCCGCTCAGCGACACACCCGCTGAGAAACCGACTCTGATAATTGGTGATTCAATAGTCAGAAACGTGAAGCTAGAGACGCCAGCGACCATAGTCAAATGTTTCCTGGGGCCAGAGCGGGCGACATCGAGTCAAATCTGAAGCTGCTGGATGAGGCTAATCGTAAATATGGAAAAATTGTTATTCACGTCGGCAGCAATGACACCCGATTACGCCAATCGGAGGTCACTAAAATTAATGTCGGACTCCGTAGTTTTCTCTGGACCCCTCTCCAATCTGACCAGCGACGACGATGACATGTTTAGCCGCATGTCGTCGTTCCGTCGCTGGCTGTCTAGGTGGTGTCCAGCAAACGATGTGGGCTTCATAGACAATTGGGCCACTTTCTGGGGAAAACCCGGTCTGGTAGCGAGAGACGGCATCCATCCCACTTTGAATGGTGCAGCTCTCATCTCTAGAAATTTGGCAGAGTATATTAGCCAACCTAAAGCCTGACAATCCAGAGTGGCGACCGGGATGCAGAGACTCAGTCTAAAACGCCTCTCTACAGTTTCCTTAGAGCCGCCGCCCCCCTCAAACCACATAGAGATTGTGTCTGCCCCTCGAACATATAAATCAAATAAATCAGAAGTTAACAGAAGAGGAGTTATTCATAAAAACCATTCCTCTTATTGAACAGAAAAACAGAACTGTCAAATGTGGATTATTAAATATCAGGTCTCTTTCATCAAAATTTCTGTTAGTAAATGATTTGATAACTGATCACCAAATTGACCTACTTTATCTTACTGAAACCTGGCTACAGCAGGATGAATATGTCAGTCTGAATGAATCAACCCCCCTCAGTCATAAAAATTATCATGTTAGGAGTAGCTGCAATCTTCTACTCAAACTTATTATTAAACTTTAATTCTCAGAACAATTATAACTCATTTGAGAGCCTCACTCTTAGTCTCTCACATCCAAACTGGAAAACACAAAAACCAGTTCTACTTGTCATTGTGTACCGTCCATCTGTCCCTTACTCAGAGTTTTTAACTAAATTCCCTGACTTTCTGTCTGATTTAGTGCTTAGTTCAGATAAAGTCATTATAGTGGGAGATTTTAACATTCATGTAGACGTTGAAAATAACAGCCTCAGCATTGCATTTAATTCTATATTAGATTCAATTGGTTTCATTCAAAATGTTAATAAACCCACCCACTGTTTCAATCACACCCTTGATCTTGTTCTGACCTATGGCATCGAAATTGAACATCTAATAGTTTTTCCCCCAAATCCTGTTTTGTCAGATCATTCTTTAATAACCTTTGAATTTAAAATGATGGATCATGCAGCGTTTTGAGAGAAAATTCCACTACAGCAGATGTTTATCCGACAACACTGTTAATAGGAAATGATTCCATCTTTATTTACATCTATGCCAAGTATAAACATAGTGGAGGGCAGCTGCTTCAATCCCACTCCCTACCAAATTGATCATATTGTTGACAGCGCTGAAACGCTTGATTCTGTGGCCCCTCTGAAAAAGAAGTTAGTGAATCAGAGAGGACTAGCCCCATGGTATAATTTACATATTCGTACCTTAAAGCAGGCATCACAAAGGCTGGAAAGGTAGTGGACTTCCACAAACTTAGAGGAAATTTTTCTAGCCTGGAAAAACAGTCTACTAACATATAAAAAAGCTCTCCGTAAAGTCAGAACTGCATACTATTCATCACTAATAGAGGAAAATAAGAACAATCCCAGGTTTCTTTTCAGCACTGTAGCCAGGCTGACAAAAAGTCACAGCTCTGTTGAGCCCAGTGTTCCCTTAGCTCTCAGCAGTAATGAATTTATGAGTTTCTTTACAAATAAAATCACAACTATTAGAGATGAAATTCAGCAGGTGCTTCCTATACCTGCAATAAATGAATCTTCTACTATACTAGCTCTTGAATCATCTGTAGGACCTCATGTAGACCTCATTTATGTTTAGACTGCTTCTCTCCCAAAGATCTCTCTGAATTTACATCAGTAGTTGCTTCATTTCATCGAAATCATCAACGTGTCTCTGACCGCATCCCGACTAGACTGCTTAAAAACACCATGCCATTAACTAACTCATCTTTATTAGACTTGGTAAATTTATCTCTAGTATCAGGCTACATACCACAGGCCTTTAAGACTGCAGTAATCAAACCTTTACTCAAAAAGCCTAGTCTTGATCCAGGAGTCTTGGCTAATTATAGACCAATATCCAACCTGCCATTTATTTCTAAAATCCTAGAAAAAGCTGTTGCTAAGCAGCTATCAGACCACTTACAGAGGAATGAACTATTTGAAGATTTTCAACCAGGATTTAGAGCACATCATAATACAGAAACAGCACTGTTAAAAGTTACCAACGCTCTTTTCTTAGCCTCAGATAATGGACTTGTTTCTAGTGCTGGTGACTGGTATCAGAGGAACAGCGTTAAAATGGTTCCAATCCTATTTATCGGACAGATTCCAGTTTGATCATGTCCATGATGAACCTTCCACTCGAACAAAAGTTAGTTATGGAGTTCCACAAGGCTCTGTGCTAGGACCAATTCTGTTCACCCTGTACATGCTTCCTTTAGGCTATGTCATTAGGAAGCAGTCTATTAATTACCACTGCTATGCAGATGACACTCAGCTGTATCTATCTATTAACCCTCTGGGGTCTGAGGGGGTTTTGGGGGCTGGACAAATTTTGACATGTCCTGACATTTGTGCTTTTTTCAGTGTCTTTTAAACATATTAATGTCTAAAGTCTAATAACACTGTAATCAGCACAAAATTGGTTACAATAATATGTGAGCAGCAAGTTTATACATTGTGCTTTTGAGAAAAAAGTGTTTATGCATGGTTAGTGAAAAACTACAATTTTTTACTCACTGAAATAAGACCATAAAACACAAACAGAACATTGGTTCACAAGACTTTGGAGACCTGCATGTTGTAGGCTGAAGTGTTTACTTCAGAGTGCTGTGAATGTCATCTTGTTCACACATTCACAGTAAACAATACACTGATTTAAATTTTCTAAGACACTTTTTGTCCAGAAAGGCCATATGCAAGAGGGTGTGTCTGAGGATGAATAGTCATGTGATTTACCTGAGAACACAAAAGACGCACTGAACGACCAGACAAAGACGCGCATAATGAGCCTTTCAGTCAATGTAGATGGGAGGGGATTAGTGCAGCACAATACAAAACAATGAGGAGCCAAACGTTCCTCATTTGAGTTAAAGTCAGTGTTTTTACTCTGAGGACAAGCTAAAGTATGTCTCTGTGTGGAATATAAGAAGCGCTTCTTCACGTCCGTGACGCGCCATCATCCAAATGCACAGAAAAAGTGAGTAAATTCTATGATGAAGTTCGACGTTTTATGTCATTTCTCGGGGGTGTGCACATATTTACCTGGTTCACTTGAGATTATTTACCTGTGAACAGGGAACAGAGTACAAGGTGGGTCCACATTACCTGTAATGAGGTGAGACAGGAAAAAATGGACTTCTCCTTACGTCCATACGGATTAAATAAAAAGTGATGATTTGTTTTTGACTTGAATTCTTTCATTTAATAGAAAACATTTCAAGCTTTCTAGCCATATGATTCTTATTTTTATGAGGCAAGTATTCGCTGAGATTGTGGTTGTTTTATTTACGCGTCTGTGAAGAGAGATGGCAGAGACAAAAGGCAGAGAGCGCACCCTGTCGGCTTTCTTTATTTAAAAAAAGCACAACGTTTTGTTTTTATTACGATGGTATGCAACTAAAAGTAGACCCTTTACAGATTTGAATGATATATTTGTTTTATCTGTACGATCAGAATTGACGGAGTAATTTAAGTTTCTTTCGGCCTTATCAGGAAAAGATGCGTCAAAATGCGCCGGCGCGTGCATCGACCCCAGAGGGTTAAACGTGTTAACACAAACCAGTTAACCAGACTTCAAGTCTAACTGACATAAAGGCCTGGATGACCAGTAACTTTTTACTTTTAAACTCAGAGAAAACAGAAGTCA
The DNA here is from genome assembly GCF_900324485.2 of Mastacembelus armatus. Classification (NCBI taxonomy): domain Eukaryota; kingdom Metazoa; phylum Chordata; class Actinopteri; order Synbranchiformes; family Mastacembelidae; genus Mastacembelus; species Mastacembelus armatus. The sequence continues at coordinate 20,460,276 of NC_046654.1, forward strand.
TTGTATTTGGGCCAAAAAATCTCAGAAATAACTTTTCTCAAATTATAGCTACTCTAGATGGCATAGCCCTGGCCTCCAGCACTACTGTGAAAAACCTTGGAGTTATTTTTGACCAGGACATGTCCGTTAACTCACACATAAAACAAATCTCTAGAACTGCATTCTTTCACCTGCGCAACATTTCCAAAATTAGGAACATCCTGGCTCAAAATGATGCAGAAAAACTAGTCCATGCATTTGTTACCTCACGGCTAAATTACTGTAACTCATTACTATCTGGATGTCCTAATATCTTAATAAAAAGCCTCCAATTAATCCAGAATGCCGCAGCCAGAGTCCTGACAGGAACTAGCAAGAGAGATCATATTTCTCCTATATTGGCTTCTCTTCATTGGCTCCCTGTAAAATATAGAATAGAATTTAAAATCCTTCTTCTCACATACAAATCCCTTCATAATCAAGCTCCTTCATACCTTAAAGACCTCATAGTACCATATTATCCCAATAGACCACTTCGCTCTCAGAGTGCAGGTTTACTTGTGGTTCCCAGAGTTTCCAAAAGCAGAATGGGAGGCAGAGCCCTTTAGTTATCAAGCTCCTCTTCTGTGGAACCAGCTCCCAGCCTGGGTTCAGGAGGCAGACACTCTTTGTACTTTTAAGGCTATACCTTCCTCTTTGACAAAGCATATAGTCAGGGCTGGCTTCAGGCAACCCTGAACCATCCCTTAGTTATGCTGCTATAGGCTTAGACTGCCCAAGGACCATCGGTGCACTGAGCTCTACCCCCCCCCCCCCCCCCCCCCTTCCCCTCCCCTCTCTTCCTCTCCTCCCACCTCACATGTATATTCCACCATTGAATGTCACTAACCTTGTGCTCTCTCATTCCCCTAGTTTGTGCTCTCTCCCTCTCTCTCTGTTCTCTCTTTGTACCGTCTGCAGGTGTCCCTGGTCCTGGAGCTGTATTTCGCTGATGTGCAGTTACTGGTCCCACCAACCTGCAGTGTCTATTTGTTGTTTATTGTTGATGTTCTTTTTTCTCTGCTCTATCCACTCACCCCAACCGGTCGAGGTAGATGGCTGCCCAATCTGAGCCCGGTTCTGCTGGAGGTTTTTTCTTCCGTTAAAGGGAGTTTTTCCTCTCCACTGTCGCCAAGTGCTTGCTCATAAGGGAATTGTTGGGTTTTTAGTTTCAGTTTTTGTGAAGTGCCTTGAGATGATTTGTATTGTGATTTGGCGCTATACAAATAAAGTTGAATTGAATTGAATTGAATTAATTATATAATGTCAATTTTATATGAGTATAACTCAATGCTTATTTTGTTTTGTTAATTTATATTTTGGATATTTAAGAAGTTTTACTGTTTAAAAACTGGACAAACTTTTGTTTTATTTAAGGTTTAAAAATTAAATGTCAAAATTAAACATAGTTAAACTACAATATGTGTCTTGTAATTTTAAAGTACACTTTAGGTTAGTGACAGAATTAGGACATAAACCTGCCAGCAATAAGATATCCTGCCAGCAATAAGATATCCTGCCAGCAATAAGATATCAAGCAGCAGAATTTGTTGAAATATCAAAATTATAAATAATAAACAAACCACAAATGTTACTGTTTGATACAGAGGTAGAATGCAGAAGAACAGGAAAACTGTCAATGTTTAAACTTGTTCATATGATCATGTTTCTTATTCACTTTTAGAATTGGAATGCAAAAACGTCAGCATGTCCACATGCTCTGGGTTGAGGCTGGCTCTTTTTTTGCAAACTATGTAACCTGAAGCAGAGAACAGACGCTCAGATGGTGTTGAGGTGCCGGGGATACACAAGTAGGATTTAGCTAATTTGGCCAAGGTGGGGTATTTATCTTTATCTCTCCACCAAGCCAAAGGATTTATTTTTTCTTGTCTAGCGGCCTCTCAACAAAGTAATCCAGGACTTAATTTCTTATTTGAGTGTTGAGATCCTCCTTAGCTTTCTCCTCTGCTCTCTTCCTCACTGCTGCCTCCAGACTCAAGCGAGTCAAGCAAAGATGTTGAAGATTTAGCATCTGTTATTATGGCTGAGGTGGCTGTTTGCAGCGGCTGGTGCTGCTCCATCTCCTTTCCTGCTACAAGTGCTTCAGTTTGCACTTTAGCCTGTAGCCACATTTATAATTTGCTCAGGTGACAGAAATTTCAGTTTTCCGAACCTTGGGTCCAGAGCAGAGGAGAGAATTCCAGGATTATCTACCTGTTCAAAGAGTTGCCTCGCCAACATTACAGAGTGGTTGGATGAAATACCAGTCAAATTTGAAATCCCTTTTGAGAAAACTACTGCCATCGTACACGACAATGGTGCGAACACTGTGACTGCTGCAAAATTACTAGAGGAGAAACATGGGTGGACCAGTATACGCTGCACTGGCCACACCTTGCAGTTGGTGATTAATGCTGCTTTAAAGAACACAGCAACTGAAAGTGCTGCTGGAGCTGCAAGATGTCTTGTGGAGCACTTCAAAAAAAGTGAGCAAGCCTGAAGTAAGCTCAAAGAAAATCAGAAACAAATGGGCACACCTGAGCACAAGCTTGTTCAGAACATAAGTACCAGATGGAACAGTACATTCTATATGATTAACAGACTGATTGAGCAGAGGTGGCCTTTAACTGCTACTCTATCTGACCCATCCGTCACACATAGAGGTGTCTTGATTTGAAACCAGACCAGTGGAACCTGCTTGAAGACCTTTCCAGCCTTTTGAATGTGCAACTGTTTATGAGCGGGCAGGAATATGTAACAGTCTCCTCATTGCCTCCACTTGTGAGAGGGCTGTTGAAGTCAACTCAAGGTGCTGCCTTTAATTCAGCTCCACTGAAGTCCTTCCAAGCCACGGCAGTTGAGCAGCTTCAAAACAGATGCTGGCCGTTGGTTGAGGTATGTCTGTCTTCGACTGGCATTGTGGTAAGGCAAACAGACATCATCTTCCAGTTGTTCCCAATGTAATGGCATGTAATGGTATGTAATGGTATTAAAGGCATTCAGAGAAAACTGTTTCTGTAAACTGGCTGGCATGAAAAATCAGCGCATGGTCAAGGAGAGGGCTACAGCTTAGATGAATGAAACCTAAACAGAAAAAACTGAACAGAAAATCAATTGGTCTTAGAACAGAATTTTCTACAATAATAATAACGTGCCGCCAGAATGCTTACCTTTTGGGAGAATGGACATTAAACACTGACTAACATGGTGCCCTGTTCCAAACAAAATAGCAATGAGTGGTGACCTGTAAAGGACATACAGCAGAAATCACTAATTTCTCTAGTAGATACACAGCTCAACAGTGACACCAACTGATGTGTTTTGGCTTCTGCCTTAAGACCCCATAGCATACTGCAATAGCATACATATTCATCAAGCCTTTGACAGCAATATGAACAGCAGTCTTCATGGACACTAGCTATTTAACACTATGCCTGAGTGTAATAATGACTACCTCATGAATCATCATAAAAATAGATTTTTACAATTAAAGTAAAATTAGACATACTTCAATATATTTGTAGTATATTAAAATAATTAAAACTGATAATCGTCACACCACTATAAAGTAAATTGTTTGTATTTTAAATTGATGCTAAAATATTTTATCACAAGCTTTGAAATTTCAAGAAAAGTATGACCTAAAAAATGCTGCATCTGCTGTTTTCTAATGGCCTCCATCACTTTTTTTTCTGTTTTTGGTTAAATTGCATCTTATGTAACAATCCTAGATTGTGCTGCATACATTTTTTAGCATTCACTGAGATCTCTAAAAAAATTAATACCCAATTTTCGATTATTATATTATAATTTCTTATGAACTACATTTCACAAATGGCTAAAATTAAAACAGTGTTATAGCATAGTAAAATGTACCACAAGTTAGGTGATCATTCCAGTAATTCCAGAATTTATGTTAAATGTTGACCTTTCAATAGGATCTGTGGTGGGTGTCAGGCTGTGCCATCATTAACCTGCTGGGTGTCATGACAGATACAGAGCACACACTTACTTTTACCTGAATTATCTTTAACTTGACCTCTGCTAGTCAGAAAATGTCACCACTCTGACCTTGGCACAAGGCATCTCTAAAACTTATCCTCACCCAGGCACAGATCAGGTATTTGGTGACTTGACTTTGCTGAGGTTAAACAATGGCTGGCCCAACTAGCAAGGCAATTTCATCTGAGAGCCAGGCCCACTGTCCACCCACTGTTGCTTGGTTCCAGTTGTGTCACCAATAATCACAGAAAATTAACTGTCAGCAAAAGAAACTTTTTTATGTTTGAATTATGTACATTTTGTATAGTCTGCCAAAGAGACTAACTTGTGGTTTCTTTTAGAGATATCACCATCACGTTATGTCATCATAAAAAACAAAGACCACTTTTTAGATAATGTCACTGCAACAGTAACACTGACCTGTTATTCTGTTTCACAATCATGTCTGTCATAAAGTGCACCAAATATCTGGTTATCATTATTCTCATGTCATGTCTAATGTGCCAGACTGTTATCATCCTCTGCTTTGCAAGCATGCAGTTTTTCCTGTTGTTTGCAAAGTCTCTTCCTTAACTGGAGTAACAGTTTCAGAGGGAGTACAACAATAGTCCCTCTTCTCTGTGGTCTCTTCCACTGGGTCCTGGTTGTTAAGCAAAACATTCTTCTGCTTACTGAATAGAGTTAATAATAATAATGTTAACTTCCTCTTGTCCCTGCTAAGGTTGAAAACTCCTAAACCTCATATTCTTCTTTCCAAAGACAATGTGTGAATGTCAGCTGCACTGATGCATCTAGCAGCTTTGTCTTTCATTTAAACCCTGCAACTATTCATCTACCTCTTTAACTATTATCCAAAGGCCGCCATATTAAATGCCCCTGACATCCCTCTCAGCCTGTCTGTCCCTTGTTTCTTGCATCTGATTCTGATTCACTCATGTGTAATAGCTTGGGCACTGCTAAAATTTGAAGCCAACTGACGAAAGGCATTTTGTTCTTTTGCAAAAGGTACGGAGACAGACGAAGATGCACACTTTCCTCATGGATAACAAAGTTAATGATATTGTTAGTCATTTTCAGTTCACAGTTAGTCGCATCCATCACCTTCTTATATTTTCTATCTCAGACATAACTGTTGGTTAGTAAACTTAAATCTAACTTTAATGTAAACTTATTTAACTTTTAACTTAAATCTAACTTCTCAGTTCTATAAACCAACATGTCAAAGTTAATACTCATCCCTTTCCTGTATTTCTTGCCACCATCCTTTCTCATTTTAGTGAAACCCTTTTTTTTTCTTTTCTTCTTGGGTGCTAAGTCTCAAAGAACATTTAAAAATATTAGCAGTGCCCTGAGGGAGGCTGGGAGAGACAGGCATCATTTAATGGGGTGAATTTGATTGTAAACATGTTAATGTGTGCAGCTGCCAGACTAAAAGGGACTTCACACAATTACTGACATCAGCTTTGTGATCAAGTACAAAAATGTCTGTGTTGGCACCTGGTTTACTGACACCAAGTGCTCGGAGAAGGATTGATTAGACAGTTTTATAGTGTAAACAGTCTTGATCACCATAAACTCTTCTTTGAATAGCATTGGTTAATTGCTATTCAAACGAGAGTTGGTTAAATTTACATCACTATTCCCAAGCAGAGATATGAAACATATTTGATACATAAGGGTTTTAAGGCTACCGTGGAGCTAAGGTTGATATCGATAAGAGTTGGCCATTTTTTATTCGATATGGACAGGTCTTCCAGCCAATCAAGCAGCAGAAATTAACACACTGAGCATCTAGGCATAAGTTTATCTCGTTTATGGTTACCACTTGTTGAAGTGACGTGAGCCACTGAAGGTTGGAAAGGTAAAGTTCTCGGGGAGTTAAAGAAAGAAGTGAGTGAAACTGCTTCCGTGAATAACCAAAGCAGTGTTGAACATAAGATCACACCTCATTTGCCCTGTCAAGCCGGCGACATTGTTGACAAAATGGGACACGAGCCACCAGTGTGGAAAGGTTTTGGATTTTTTAAAACCAACATAGGGGAAATGAACCCAGTCTGAAAAATATGCAGGAAGTCAGTGTTAACAAAGATAGTTCATACAACTAACCTTTTTCATCATCCTAGAAGGTATCACCCATTTAAATGCACAGGACATCTCAGCCCTTAAGTCTCACCATTCACTACATAGATGAGGAGTGGGTTCTGCAGAGAAGATGCTTGCAAACATTATACCTTCCAGGGGATCACACTGGCAACATAATAAGCCAGGGGCTTATTATGTTGTCTTGGACCCTTATGGAAAAGCAACAGGTCTGCATCACAAGTGACAATGGCAAATATGATCAAAGCCTTTTCTTCAAAAGGCTGGACAAGACTGCAGTGTTTTGGTCACTAGCTGCATCTTGCAGTTGGTAGGTAATGAAGACATCTGATTTATAATTTCAAAAATCACATTTCCAACACTAAAAATATTTAGTAGTTACATATTTAGTATTTATAATGCTATGTTACAGAGAAGCAAACTTGACAAGTTGACTACATTAATAATGTAGTCAATATAATAGTAGTACATTGTCATTGTAAATATTGGGATGTTAATTTTGCACTATATATTGCAATACTCAACTTACAATGGACAAAGAGGATAGCTCAAGTATGTAGTCTAGATGTATCTTATTTCTTTTTTTCCCTTATTTTACAGAGGGGAGTCTTAAGGGACAAGCGGATTGAAAGGGCCACTGGTGTTTGCAGAAAGGTCGTTGGTTCCTTTTCATTTTCATGGAAAAAGAAAAAAACTTGCTGCCGCTCAAAAGGAATTGCAACTACCAAAACACAAACAAATAACAGGGTCACCTACCAGGTGGGGCTCCCGCATTACAATGGTGGCCCGAGTGTTGGAGCAGGACAAGGCTATTGCCAAGGTTTTATCCTCTGACAGAAAAACCGTAGCACCTAGCGCCATCATGGCAGGACATAAGAGGTCGTGGAGGTTGTCCACAAATCTCTGAAACCTCTTGTTGCATTTACTGATGCCCTGTCTGGTGAATATGTTAGTGTATCATATATAACACCTGTACTGCACCTCTTTAATGAGGAGGTTTTGAAGCCAGCAGAAGATGATGCAAACCTCATCAAACACATCAAGACTACTGTCACAACCTAAATGAAAAGTATGATGACACTGCCACAGATAATCTCCTCAACATTGCATCACTTGTTGATCCATGTTTTAAGACCCAGTACATCCAAGCTGACAAAACAGAGGCTGTGGAAACCAAAGTCATTGTCCAGATGGTCAGATCTTGGTCAGGTGGAAATAGCAGAAATGATAGATGAGATGATCTGTTTTTGGACTAAAAGAGCAGCAGGCTTCTGAGGCTGAACTCAGCAGTTACCTTTTGGTTCCATAGTTCAATTCAATTCAATTTTTAAATTCAATTTTATTTGTATAGCGCCAAATCACAATACAAATCATCTCAAGGCACTTTACAAAAACTAAAAACCCAACAAATCCCTTATGAGCAAGCACTTGGCACAATGGAGAGGAAAAACTCCCTTTAACGGAAGAAAAACCTCCAGCAGAACCAGGCTCAGTTTGGGCGGCCATCTGCCTTGACCGGTTAGGGTGAGTGGATAGAGGAGAGAGAAAAGAATAGCAACAATAAACAACAAATAGACACCGCAGGTTGGTGGGGGAAGTAACTGCACATCAGCGATATACAGCTCCAGGACCAGGGACACCTGCAGACGGTACAGAGAGAGAGAGGAAGAGAGGGAGAGAGCACAAACTAGGGGAGAGAGAGAGAGCAAAAGGTTAGTGACATTCAATGGTGGAATATACATGTGAGGAGGGAGGAGAGGAAGCGAGGGGAAGGGAAGGGAGTGTTAGGGTTAGGGTAGGGGAGCTCAGTGCACCGATGGTCCTCGGGCAGTCTAGGCCTATAGCAGCATAACTAAGGGATGGTTCAGGGTTACCTGAAACCAGCCCTAACTATACGCTTTGTTAAAGAGGAAGGTTTTAAGTCTACCCTTAAAAGTACAGAGAGTGTCTGCCTCCTGAACCCAGAATCTGCTGAATTTCATCTCTAATAGTTGTGATTTTATTTGTAAAGAAACTCATCACTGCTGAGAGCTAAGGGAACACTGGGCTCAACAGAGGTGTGACTTTTTGTTAGCCTGGCTACAGTGCTGAAAAGAAACCTGGGATTGTTCTTATTTTCCTCTATTAGTGATGAATAGTATGCAGTTCTGGCTTTACGGAGAGCTTTTTTTCCAGGCTAGAAAAATTTCCTCTAAATTTGTGGAACGTCACTTCCTTTCCAGCCTTCGTGATGCCTGCTTTAAGGTACGAATATATAAATTATACCATAGGGCTAATCTCCTCTGATACACTAACTTCTTTTTCAGAGGGGCCACAGTATCCATAGGTGCACAGCAAGACCAATCCCCTGGAATGGTGGAAGGGCCACTGTACAGCTTACCCTAGAGTGATCCTCCTTGCACAATGCTATTTGTGTATTCCTGCACAGTGCAGCTTTAAAACCAGATGCTTTAAAAACATTTACATTTTTTCTTTTTACTGTAATTGTACAACTTATACTTGCAAATAGTGCCCATAGACCAAACCTGGCAGAACTGTCGATTTGGTGTCTGAGCAATTCTATTAGTAGTATCTAAATAATGCTGACACACGTAAGTGGTGTGAAAATGTGCATGCATGAGTTCATATGAATGTGCATGAGCGGCCGTAAAGTGTGTGCTGTAAAGCAAGTGTCGTAAAATGTGTGACGTACGTGGGTGTTGCCAAGTTGTACACTTCTGCTATTGGCTATGCAGGGGTTTGCGGGTTGTTCTAAAGTTGTGTGTTGGATAAAAAGGTAGTTGTATTTTGGCCTCAGTTAAGCCTTGTGCACTGTTGGAAAACACTACCCTTTCGTTATATTCGGGATGAAAATATCCACTAAAATAAACTGCTGTAAAAATATATCAGATAAATATTTTTTTCAACTTTTTTTTGCATAAATCTATTAATCAACTTTAGTTCTGATCAAAACTACTAAATGTTAAAAAAATTTCCAGGATTTTAATGAGAAATAAAATGAATGAACTTTTTTGATTTTGGCAAATGGCAGCAATGACACAAAGAGTGAAAAATTTAAAGGGGTCTGAATACTTTCCGTACCCACTGTATATCATCCATGACCTCAAGACAAACAACGTGCTCGTAACTATGGCAGTCAATGGGGCGAAAACATCCACTAACAGTAAATCAGTCAGAAAGAATTCAAATTTGATGATGCAAAAAAACTAACAATGCATTAAAATCAGCGTTTTTACTAATCTTTGACATATCCAAGATCACTTTTTATATTGAAAATAAGTCATTTTGAGTTTTTTGCCCACAAATCCGTGACATCGCATATGAAATTGGTATTTAAAGAGTTAATGTACACTCAGCACCCCATCTTGACAGAAAAAAACAAATGTAGAAATTTTTGCAAATTTATTAAAAAAGAAAAACTGAAATATCACATGGACATAAGTATTCAGACCCTTTGCAGTGACACTCATATTTAACTCACATTCTGTCCATTTCTTCTGATCCTCCTTGAGATGGTTCTGCTCCTTCATTGGAGTCCAGCTGTGTTTAATTAAACTGATTGGACTTGATTAGGAAAGGCACACACCTGTCTATATAAGACCTTGCAGCTCACAGTGCATGTCAGAGCAAATGAGAATCATGAGGTTCGAAGGAACTGCCCAAGGAGCTCAGAGACAGAATTGTGGCAAGGCACAGATATGGCCAAGGTTACAAAAGAATTTCTGCAGCACTCAAGATTCAGTGGAGGCCACTGTGCTCTTATCATAATCCTCAAATGGAAAAAGTTTGGGATGACCAGAACTCTTCCTAGACCTGGCCGTCCAGCCAAACTGAGCAATTGTGGGAGAAGAGCCTTGGTGAGAGAGGTAAAGAAGAACCCAAAGATCACTGTGGCTGAGCTCCAGAGATGCAGTAGGGAGATGGGAGAAAGTTCCACAAAGTCAACTATCACTGCAGCCCTCCACCAGTCGGGGCATTATGGCAGAGTGGCCCGACGGAAGCCTCCCCTCAGTGCAAGACACATGAAAGCCTGCACAGAGTTTGCCAAAAAACACATGAAGGACTCCCAGACTATGAGAAATAAGATTCTCTGGTCTGATGAGACCAAGATTGAACTTTTTGGCGTTAATTCTAAGCAGTATGTGTGGAGAAAACCAGGCACTGCTCATCACCTGCCCAATACAATCCCTACAGTGAAACATGGTGGTGGGAGCATCATGTTGTGGGGGTGTTTTTCAGCTTCAGGGACAGGACGACTGGTTGCAATTGAAGGAAAGATGAATGCGGCCAAGTACAGAGATATCCTGGAAGAAAACCTCTTCCAGAGTGCTCAGGACCACAGGCTGGGCTGAAGGTTCACCTTTCAACAGGACAATGACCCTAAGCACACACCTAAAATAACAACGGAGTGGCTTCGGAACAACTCTGTGACCGTTCTTGACTGGCCCAGCCAGAGCCCTAACCTAAACCCAATTGAGCATCTCTGGAGAGACCTGAAAATGGCTGTCCACCAACGTTCACCCTCCAACCTGACAGAACTGGAGAGGATCTGCAAGGAAGAATGGCAGAGGATCCCCAAATCCAGGTGTGAAAAACTTGTTGCATCATTCCCAAGAAGACTTGTAATTTGCAAAAATTTCTACATTTCTGTTTTTTTCTGTCAAGATGGGGTGCTGAGTGTACATTAATGAGAAATAAAATGAACTTTTTTGATTTTGGCAAATGGCTGCAATGACACAAAGAGTGAAAAATTTAAAGGGGTCTGAATACTTTCCGTACCTACTGTAGGTATGTCAGGAGGTGGTGTGAGGTGCAGCACTCCTTTACATCATTGCAAAGCCAGATGGATAGAGACCAAATTAGCACTGCAGTATGAGAAAGTGTTCGTGGGAGCGGGCGGGTATGTGTATATGATTAAGTATTGTGAGGGGTGAGTTACGTTGTGTACTAGTTTTAGTGAGAACAAGTGCTAGGGTGTTGGCGGATCACACAGTCTTTCTCTCTGTGATCTGTCCTGGCCCTGCTGAGATAGTATATGTCACAGTGGTGTAGTGAAACAGGTCCTGTTTCCTCTGGTGTGCATAGGACTTTATTTTTATGAGTGTTTGTGAGGACAGGGAGAGCATAATAGCTACAAGGAGTCATGGCAAATGGAGTTTGCACCTGTACATGTGACTTATAGAGAATGCCAATTGTGGTTTAAAGACTGATATTATTATTCAGTGTGACTGGAGTATGGAGGACCAAACCTGCCATTATTAAAAATAATTGAAGAAGGAAATAAATGTGCTCTGCTTAAATAAAAAATAAATAAATAAATGTGCTTAATTTTAAAATCATTTTACTTTATTTTTTAAAAAAAGCAAGAAATGTAGAAATGAATAAACATTTCTCAAGAAATATGGATGTTTTGGTTAAAAATAAATATAAAAATATACATATATAGAAAAAGAAATTTATAAATAAATATATTTACAGTAATACGCTCATTTATTTTCTCATTTATTTATGTATTCACTTACAGAGATATTAATGTATTTACCTTTTGATTTACCTTTTCTTTATTTCAAAATGTATTTCTTTTTCATTGAGTGTATGTTAATGGAGGGGTGTGTCACTTTACAGTCATTGGTCAATCTGGATAAGAGCGCTCTGCTCGATTCTACTTGTCTAGCCCCTGGATCAATGCTAAAGCAATGCATCACGGCTATGCTAGCATTAGCTATGGGTACTCGACAGATAGTGAACCATTTAAGGCATCTTGCAGACAATTCAGCAAGTTTTACACCGGACCTCCTGCTGTTTCAAATTGATTTGCTTCTGGAAAACTTGATAAATTTATCTGAAAATACGAGCAGAGAAATAGACACAGTAGTTTTTGACAAACTGAATGAAACGTCCCAGAGACTGAACCTTGAGATCGAAGGGAATTCTGTGAGCAGTTTGGCTGGGCGCCCAGCATACAACATTTCTTTGGAAGCCATGCAGAATTACATCTCAGCCGGTGTAACAGTCTGAGACATTGCTCATCTGCTTGGAGTTGGTGAAAGAACTATCTACCGTCGAATGGCGGAGCATGGCATAAGGTAGGTGATAACATATGTCATCACTTTACATACAGGCCTACATAATTTTATTCGACTAGGTTTGTAGATAACTGTTAAAAATGGGTTGTGCCGCAAGCAGGGCATCTGAGATAATTAGACTCGGTGTACAATATGGCTGCCGATGTGGCGTTTCGCCCTTTCTGAACCTCACCTGACAGAGCTTTGCCAGGCCACAGTGGATGCTCTGTGATTCTCTTCTTCTCAAGGAGACATGCTGCACTGTTTACCTTAACTGGAGCAAAAGAAGGGATAACTTCGCCTATTAAGTAGCCGTGTGCCAATGTTTACGTTCGATTTGATGATCATTTATTTAGGTTTACAGTTCAGGTTTCATTCTCCTCGGTGCAATATTAACATGAATAGATAGCAGTTTATTTAAATTTACTGTACTCATTTGTTCGTACTGTAGACATACATCAGGGAAAAGTCACAGAATCACCAGAGCGACCAGCCAGGGCTCCGAGAGGTTCTGAAAGGCACAATGCCTCATTTCAGGTGGGCTGCTTGCCGTGTGACGCATTTCCAATAATTATACAGTGGTGTGAAAAAGTGTTGGCTCCCTTCATGATTTCTTTTTTTTTTTGCATGTTTTTAAATTAAGGTTTTTATTAGTAAGGGAAAACAAAATCCAAAACTACATGGCCCTTTGTGAAAAAGTGTTTGCCCCCCCTGTTAAAACATAACTTAACTGTGGTTTATCACACCTGAGTTCAATTCCTCTAGCCACACTCAGGCCTGATTACTGCCACACCTGTTCACAATCAAGAAATCACTTAAATAGGACCTGCCTGAAATAGATCGAAAGATCCTCAAAAGCTAGACATCATGCCGAGATTCAAAGAAAACAGATGATAAAGAAAGTAATTGAGATCTATCAGTCTGGAAAAGGTTATAAAGCCATTTCTAAAGCTTTGGGACTACAGCGAACCACAGTGAGAACCATTATCTATAAATGGCGAAAACATGGAACAGTGGAGAACCTTCCCAGGAGTGGCCGGCCGACCAAAATTACCCCAAGAGCGCAGCGACGACTCATCCAAGAGGTCACAAAAGACCCAACAACAACATCCAAAGAACTGCAGGCCTCACTTGCTTCAGTTAAGGTCACTGTTCATGACTCCACCATAAGATAGACACTGGGCAAAAATGGTCTGCAAGACGAAAACCACTGCTGAGCAAAAAAAACATAAAGGCTCGTCTCACTTTTTCCAGAAAACATCTTGATGATCCCCAAGACTTTTGGGAAAATACTCTGTGGACTGACGAGACAAAAGTTGAACATTTTGGAAGGTGTGTGTCCCATTACGCCTGGCATAAAAGTAAGACAGCATTTCAGAAAAAGAACATCATACCAACATGGTATGTAAATATGGTAAATATGGTGGCGGTAGTGTGATGGTCTGGGACTGTTTTGCTGCTTCAGGACCTGGAAGACTTGCTGTGATAAATGGAACCATGAATTCTGCTGTCTACGAAAAAATCCTGAAGGAGAATGTCTGGCCATCTGTTCGTGACTTCAAGCTGAAGCGAACTTGGGTTGTGCAGCAGGGCAATGATCCGAAACACACCAGCGAGTCCACTTCTGAATGGCTGAAGAAAAACAAAATGAAGACTTTTGAGTGGCCTAGTCAAAGTCCCGACCTGAATCCGATTGAGATACTGTGGCATGACCTTAAAAAGGTGGTTCATGCTTGAAAACCCTCCAATGTGGCTGAATTACAAAAATTCTGCAAAGATGAGTGGGCCAAAATTCCTCCACAGCACTGTAACTGACTCATTGCAAGTTATCGCAAACGCTTGATTGCAGTTGTTGCTGCTAAGGGTGGCCCAACCAGTTATTAGGTTTAGGGGGCAAACACCTTTTCACACAGGGCCATGTAGTTTTGGATTTTATTTTCCCTTAATAATAACAACCTTCATTTAAAACTGCATGATGTGTTTACTTGTGTTATCGTTGACTAATATTTATATTTGTTTGATGATCTGAAACATTAAAGTGGGACAAACATGCAAAAAAGTAAGAAAACAGGAAGGGGGCCAACACTTTTTCGCACCACTGTATATGTTTATGGAACTGCAAATGTATTCAGAGTTGTTGAAAATGAGCTATAAAGTTCGTTCAAACAGTTTCATAATTAAAACTTATTTGTAGGGTGTCTGATCTGAATAACGCCACTACTAATGATGTTCTGGATGCCACTGTTCACAAGATCCTCAGTTATCATCCAAATACAGGATATAAGATGATGATGGGTCATCTTAAGGCTCGAGGAATTCAAAGTAAGTCTTTAGTGTCATCTATCGCGGAAGCTGGAATTTTTTTTTTTTTTCACTTCGCTAAACCAACCATCAAAGTTAGCTGATCAACACTTGATATAACAGTGCATATTGTTAATCTGTGTTTGTGCAAAACATTCTCATATTTCTGCATGTTTTTTATTGCAGGACGATGTGTACAAGAATCCATGAAGCATGTAGACCCACATGGCATTAGAGTGCGTACTGTACAGCTCTGGACTTTGAGGCGCAGGAGATATTCAGTTCCAGCTCCCAACAGCCTAGTTTGATGGCAACCACAAACTATAGTAACTATAGTTCGTCTACAGACTAGCAACAGACTAGCTATAGTTTACCACACCTAAAAACCAACTAGCTAAACTCTAAACAATTCATTAACTGCTACATTCCGGTACAAATCAAGTACCTTTCTATTTTGACCGGTATTCATTGCTATTTCCTGACTTAGCGCTCATTAGCCTACCGGTTAGCTTAACTACCTGTAATAAGTGTAAGGTTCTGTTAGCCTTGGAGGCGAGGATCACTGATTTGGAAGCGTGGCTCCGCACCTTCGAACAAAAGCCAGCTAGCCTAGCCCCGTTAGCTGGTGTAGAGCTAATGAGCTCAGGGTCTGTTAGTGGTCCAAGGGCAGCTCCAGAGCAGCCCGGAGAATTAGCCTGGGCGACGGTCCGACGGAAACGTACTCCTAAGCAGAAGCCCACGGCTCATCACCTGCCTGTTCATGTTTCTAATAGATTTTCCCCGCTCAGCGACACACCCGCTGAGAAACCGACTCTGATAATTGGCGATTCCATAGTCAGGAACGTGAAAATAGAGACGCCAGCGTCCATAGTCAAATGTATTCCTGGGGCCAGAGCGGGCGACATCGAATCAAATCTGAAACTGCTGGCTAAGGCTAATCGTAAATATGGGAAAATTGTTATTCACTTCGGCAGCAATTACACCCGATTACGCCAATCGGAGGTCACTAAAATTAATGTTGAGTCGGTGTGTAACTTTGCTAAATTAATGTCAGACTCCGTAGTTTTCTCTGGACCCCTCCCCAATCTGACCAGCGATGACTTAGCCGCATGTCGTCGTTCCGTCGCTGGCTGTCTAGGTGGTGTCCAGCAAACGATGTGGGCTTCATAGACAATTGGGCCACTTTCTGGAGAAAACCCGGTCTGGTAGCGAGAGACGGCATCCATCCCACTTTGAATGGTGCAGCTCTCATCTCTAGAGTATATTTTTGGAGTATATTAGCCAACCTAAAGCCTGACAATCCAGAGTGGGGACCGGGACGCAGAGACTCAGTCTAAAACGCCTCTCTGCAGTTTCCTTCGAGCCGCCGCCCCCCTCAAACCACATAGAGAGGATTATTAAATATCAGGTCTCTTTCATCTAAATCTCTGTTAGTAAATGATTTGATAACTGATCACCAAATTGACCTACTTTATCTTACTGAAACCTGGTTACAGCAGGATGAATATGTCAGTCTGAATGAATCAACCCCCCTTAGTCATAAAAATTATCATGTTCCTCGAAGCACAGGTAGAGGTGGAGGAGTAGCTGCAATCTTCCACTCAAACTTATTATTAAACTTTCATCCTCAGAACAGTTATAACTCATTTGAGAGCCTCACTCTTAGTCTCTCGCATCCAAACTGGAAAACACAAAAACCAGTTCTACTTGTCATTGTGTACCGTCCACCTGTCCCTTACTCAGAGTTTTTAACTGAATTCCCTGACTTCCTGTCTGATTTAGTGCTTAGATCAGATAAAGTCATTATAGTGGGAGATTTTAACATTCATGTAGATGTTGAAAATAACAGCCTCAGCTTTGCATTTAATTCTATATTAGATTCAATTGGTTTCATTCAAAATGTTAATAAACCCACCCACTGTTTCAATCACACCCTTGATCTTGTTCTGACGCATGGCATCGAAATTGAACATCTAATAGCTTTTCCCCCAAATCCTGTTTTGTCAGATCATTCTTTAATAATTTTTGAATTTAAAATGATGGATCATGCAGCGTTGGGAAGAAAATTCCACTACAGCAGATGTTTATCCGACAACGCTGTTAACAAATTTAAGAAAATGATTCCATCTTTATTTACATCTATGCCAAGTATAAACATAGTGGAGGGCAGCTGCTTCAATCCCACTCCCTACCAAATTGATCATATTGTTGACAGGGCTGTAACCTCACTGCGTGAAACGCTTGATTCTGTGGCCCCTCTGAAAAAGAAGTTAGTGAATCAGAGAGGACTAGCCCCATGGTATAATTTACATATTCGTACCTTAAAGCAGGCATCACAAAGGCTGGAAAGGTAGTGGACTTCCACAAACTTAGAGGAAATTTTTCTAGCCTGGAAAAACAGTCTACTAACATATAAAAAAGCTCTCCGTAAAGTCAGAACTGCATACTATTCATCACTAATAGAGGAAAATAAGAACAATCCCAGGTTTCTTTTCAGCACTGTAGCCAGGCTGACAAAAAGTCACAGCTCCGTTGAGCCCAGTGTTCCCTTAGCTCTCAGCAGTAATGAATTTATGAGTTTCTTTACAAATAAAATCACAACTATTAGAGATGAAATTCAGCAGATGCTTCCTATACCTGCAATAAATGAATCTTCTACTATACTAGCTCTTGAATCATCTGTAGGACCTCAGTTATGTTTAGACTGCTTCTCTCCTATAGATCTCTCTGAATTTACATCAGTAGTTGCTTCATTTCATCGAAATCATCAACGTGTCTCTTAGACCCCATCCCGACTAGACTGCTTAAAGACACCTGCCATTAATTAACTCATCTTTATTAGACTTGGTAAATTTATCTCTAGTATCAGGCTACATACCACAGGCCTTTAAGACTGCAGTAATCAAACCTTTACTCAAAAAGCCTAGTCTTGATCCAGGAGTCTTGGCTAATTATAGACCAATATCCAACCTGCCATTTATTTCTAAAATCCTAGAAAAAGCTGTTGCTAAGCAGCTATCAGACCACTTACACAGGAATGAACTATTTGAAGATTTTCAACCAGGATTTAGAGCACATCATAGTACAGAAACAGCAATGTTAAAAGTCACCAACGATCTTCTCTTAGCCTCAGATAATGGACTTGTTTCTATACTTGTCCTCCTAGACCTTAGTGCTGCATTCGACACCACTGACTACAACATCTTATTACAGAGACTGGAGCATGTGACTGGTATCAGAGGAACAGCGTTAAAATGGTTACAATCCTATTTATCGGACAGATTCCAGTTTGTTCATGTCCATGATGAACCTTCCACTCGAACAAAAGTTATTTATGGAGTTCCACAAGGCTCTGTGCTAGGACCAATTCTGTTCACCCTGTACATGCTTCCTCTAGGCTATGTCATTAGGAAGCACTCTATTAACCCTCTGGGGTCTGAGGGGGTTTTTGGGGCCTGGACAAATTTTGACATGTCCTGACATTTGTGTTTTTTAAACATATTAATGTCTAAAGTCTGATAACACTGTAATCAGCACAAAATTGGCTACAATAATATGTGAGAAGCAAGTTTATACATTATTGTGTTTTTGAGAAAAAAGTGGTTATGCATGGTTAGTTAAAAACTACAATTTTTTACTCACTGAAATAAGACCATAAAACACAAACAGAACATTGGTTCACAAGACTTTGGAGACCTGCATGTTGTAGGCTAAAGTGTTTACTTCAGAGTGCTGTGAATGTCATCTTGTTCACACATTCACAGTAAACAATACACTGATTTAAATTTTCTAAGACACTTTTTGTCCAGAAAGGCCATATGCAAGAGGGTGTGTCTGAGGATGAATAGTCATGTGATTTACCTGAGAACACAAAAGACACACTGAACGACCAGACAAAGACGCGCATAATGAGCCTTTCAGTCAATGTAGATGGGACGGATTAGTGCAGCACAATACAACACAATGAGGAGCCTAATGATACTCATTTGAGTTAAAATCAGTGTTTTTACTCTGAGGACAAGCTAAACTATTTGTCTCTGTGTGGAATGTAAGGAGAGCCGCTTCACGTGCGTAACGCGCCATCATCCAAACACGCCGAAAAAGTGAGTAAATTCTATGATGAAGTTTGACATTTTGTGTCATTTCTCGGGGGTGTGCACATATTTACCTGGTTCACTTGAGATTATTTACATGTGAACAGTGGACAGTGTACAAGATGTTCATACGGATTAAATAAAAAGTGATGATTTGTTTTTGACTTGAATTCTTTCACTCAAAAGAAAACATTTCAAGCTTTCTAGCCATATAATTCTTATTTTTATGAGCCAAGTATTCGCTGAGATTCTGGTTGTTTTATTTACGCGTCTGTGAAGAGAAATGGCAGAGACAAAAATGTGCACCCTGTCGGCTTTCTTTATTTAAAAAAAGCACAACGTTTTGTTGTTATTACGATGGTATACCACTAAAACTAGACCCTTTACAGATTTGAATGATATACTTCTTTTATCTGTACGATCAGAATTGACGGAGTAATTTAAGTTTGTTTCGGCCTTATCAGAAAAAGATGCGTCAAAACGCGCCGAACTGCATTCTTTCACCTGCGCAACATTTCCAAAATTAGGAGCTTCCTGTCTCAAAATGATGCAGAAAAACTAGTTCATGCATTTGTTACCTCAAGGCTAGATTACTGTAACTCATTACTATCTGGATGTCCCAATATCTCCATAAAAAGCCTCCAATTAATCCAGAATGCCGCAGCCAGATTCCTGACAGAAACTAGCAAGAGAGATCATATTTCTCCTATATTGGCTTCTCTTCATTGGCTCCCTGTAAAATATAGTATAGAATTTAACCCTCTGGGGTCGACGCACGCGCCGGCGCGTTTTGACGTTTTTTTCCGTTTTTTCCCGTCTCACCTCATTACAGGTAATGCGGTCCCGCCTTGTACACTGTCCACTGTTCACATGTAAATAATCTCAGGTGAACCAGGTAAATATGTGCACGCCCCCGAGAAATGACACAAAATATCAAACTTCATCATAGAATTTACTCACTTTTTCGGCGCATTTGGATGATGGCGCGTTACGCACGTGAAGCGGCGCTCCTTACATTCCACACAGAGACAAATAGTTTAGCTTGTCCTCAGAGTAAAAACACTGATTTTAACTCAAATGAGGAACGTTTTGCTCCTCATTGTGTTGTATTGTACAGCACTAATCCGTCCCATCTACATTGACTGAAAGGCTCATTATGCGCACCTTTGTCTGGACGGTCAGTGCGTCTTTTGTGTTCTCAGGTAAATCACATGACTATTCATCCTCAGACACACCCTCTTGCATATGGCCTTTCTGGACAAAAAGTGTCTTAGAAAATTTAAATCAGTGTACTGTTTACTGTGAATGTGTGAACAAGATGACATTCACAGCACTCTGAAGTAAACACTTTAGCCTACAACAAGCTGGTCTCCAAAGTCTTGTGAACCAATGTTCTGTTTGTGTTTTATGGTCTTATTTCAGTGAGTAAAAAATTGTAGTTTTTCACTAACCATGCATAAACACTTTTTTCTCAAAAACACAATAATGTATAAACTTGAAGCTCACATATTATTGTAGCCAATTTTGTGCTGATTACAGTGTTATTAGACTTTAGACATTAATATGTTTAAAAAACACTGAAAAAAGCACAAATGTCAGGACATGTCAGAATTTGCCCAGGCCCCAAAAACCCCCTCAGACCCCAGAGGGTTAAAATCCTTCTTCTCACATACAAATCCCTTCATAATCAAGCTCCTTCATACCTTAAAGACCTCATAGTACCATATTATCCCAATAGACCACTTCACTGTCAGAGTGCAGGTCTACTTGTGGTTCCCAGAGTTTCCAAAAGCAGACTGGGAGGCAGAGCCTTTAGTTATCAAGCTCCTCTCCTGTGGAACCAGCTCCCAGCCTGGGTTCAAGAGGCAGACACTCTCTGTACTTTTAAGGCTAGACTTAAAACCTTCCTCTTTGACAAAGCATATAGTTAGGGCTGGCCTCAGGCAACCCTGAATCATCCCTTAGTTATGCTGCTATAGGCCTAGACTGCCCGAGAACCATCGGTGCACTGAGCTCCCCTACCCTAACCCCCCTCTTTCCCTTCCTTTCCCCTCTCTTCCTCTCCTCCCACCTCATGTATATTCCACCATTGAATGTCACTAACCTTGTGCTCTCTCTCTCTCCCCTAGTTTGTGCTCTCTCCATCTCTCTGTTCTCTCTGTATCTTCTGCAGGTGTCCCTGGTCCTGGAGCTGTATATCGCTGATGTGCAGTTACTGGTCCCACCAACCTGCAGTGTCTGTTGTTTATTGTTGCTGTTCTTTTCTCTCTCTATCCACTCACTCACCCTAACCGGTCAAGGCAGATGGCCGCCCAAACTGAGGTTTGTCCACAGGTGAAAGCTGCTCTGTCATCAAGAACCATCGGAGGAAACACTGGAAGCAGAGACGATTCACCAAACCACATCAGATGCTGCTGACTATGAACACAGCAGTGAAGGTGGAGGGACATACTTCGTGGGTCCACGTCAGTCACTGTAAGAGGATTCCAACACCAGACAACGACCCCCACCCAGATGCACCCCGACTGGACGAGGAAACAGCTGCCACAGAAGACGATCAACAAGGCACAGAGAGTCAAATTTGTCACCTGAAATGTTCCCCTCGGGAGGGGGGAGAAGTGCTGATTGGGCAGGGCCCACACTTCGAGCTCCAATAAACGTCCAGACAGGTGAATACAGGAAGGTGACAAAGGCGATATCTGATGCCCAACGATAGAGAAATCATGCAGAACAAGTGCATCCTCTCTCTTCACTGTGATTTCAACAATCATGTGAATGAGTTACAAATTATGGCAAGATCAGCAGATCACAGAGGTTCACCACCAATACGGGACTGACAAGGAATATGACTGAACCTGGACATTTGCTCAACAGCAGCTGAGAAGAGATTCTGACTACATTAACACCAGCTCTGGAGGCTGGTTTGATGCCGTGGTTGGAAAATGAAAAGCTTTTCTTGTTTCTTCACACAGTTTGGGCTCTCTCGCTCTCTCTCTCTCTCTCTCCCTGTTCTCTCTCTGTACCTTCTGCAGGTGTCCCTGGTCCTGGAGCTGTATATTGCTGATGTGCAGTTACTGGCCCCACCAACCTGCAGTGCCTATTTGTTGTTTATTGTTGCTGTTCTTTTCTCTCTGCTCTATCCACTCACCCCAACCGGTCCAGGCAGATGGCCGCCCAAACTGAGCCCGGTTCTGCTGGAGGTTTTTTCTTCCGTTAAAGGGAGTTTTTCCTCTCCACTGTCGCCAAGTGCTTGCTCATAAGGGATTTGTTGGGTTTTTAGTTTTAGTTTGTGTAAAGTGCCTTGAGATGATTTGTATTGTGATTTGGCGCTATACAAATAAAATTGAATTGAATTGAATTGAATTTTGTAATGAAATGGATAAAGACTGGGAAGAGGGTTTGCCATGGCTTTTGTTGGCTGCGAGGGAGGTCTGTCAGGAAAGTCTTGGTTTCAGCCCAAATGATTTGGTATTTGGTCACAAAGTGCGCGGTCCACTTACACTTTTGTATGACAAATGGAAAGGTGATGATCCTCCACAAAATTTAATTGACTATGTCAATGGATTTCGGTATAGGCTTTATTTGGCTGGTCATCTTGCTAAGCAGAAGCTTCAGAAAAGTCAAGCCAAAATGAAGTGTTGGTATGACCGTGATTCTGAATTGCGGCAGTTCTGTGAAGGTGACCAGGTTCTTGCTTTGTTGCCGGTTGAAAGGTCACCCTTCCAGGCTAAGTTTGTCGGTCCATACACGGTAGTTTGTCATCTTTCGGATCAGAATTATCTCATTGCTACTTCTGATCATAGGAAAACTAATCAACTGTGTCATGTTAATTTGTTAAAACCGTATTAATCACGACCTAGTTCGGTTGGGCCTGTGCAGCAGCCGTCATATAGCTCTGTGGCTTGTGCTGTTTGTGCGGCGATTGGGGGAATACAGCAAATATTTTCTGGGGGGGAGGAAGTAGTAGTGGCGGATGATTCTGTATTGCGTGGTCGGCTGAATAATTCCGAATCGCTGAAAAATCCAAATGTATTCTTGTCTCATTTGTCTGAAGACAAACAAGTTGAGTTGGTAGGATTAATTAAAAGCTTTCCTTCACTGTTTGGGGATACGCCTTCAAGAACGAATCTGATAGAGCATGATATCGATGTTGGTGAGGCAGCACCAATTCGCCAAAGGTTTTACAGAGTTTCTGAGGAAAAGCGAAAAATTATTGATGCAGAAGTAAAGTACATGCTAGACAATAACCTTGCTGTACCTTCATCTTCGAGTTGGGCATCTCCTTGCTTGCTGGTGGAAAAATCTGATAAATCGCCACGTTGTACTGATTTCCGTAAAGTAAATGTGGTGACAAGACCCAACTCTTTTCCTTTACCCCGAGTTGAAGATTGTATTGATCAAGTTGGTTCAGCCAAATATGTCAGTAAATTTGATCTGTTGAAGGGATACTGGCAGGTGCAGATGGCAATCTGACAGTTAATCTGGCAAAATGTGAATTTGCAAAGGCG
Source organism: Mastacembelus armatus (assembly GCF_900324485.2). NCBI lineage: Eukaryota > Metazoa > Chordata > Actinopteri > Synbranchiformes > Mastacembelidae > Mastacembelus > Mastacembelus armatus. Next base: position 20,483,364 of record NC_046654.1, read on the forward strand.
ACAGTGACGTATTTGGGTAAGGTTGTAGGTCAAGGTTTTGTGCGACCGGTTCAGGCTAAAGTTTGTGCTATAGATGAGTTTCCTGTCCCTTCTACGAAAAAGGAACTCATGAGGTTCTTGGGATTAGTTGGGTATTACCGATGTTTTTGTCGCAACTTCTCATCGGTGGTAGCGCCTTTAACTGATTTGCTTAAAGCAAAATCTAAGTTTATTTGGTCACCGGTTTGTCAGCAAGCCTTTGATAAGGTTAAAGCGTTGTTATGCTCTGCCCCAGTTAATGGCTCCATGACTAGATCAGCCTTTCAAGCTTGTGGTGGATGCAAGCCATATTGGAGCAGGTGCTGTCCTTTTACAAACTGACAAACACGGTAATGAACATCCTGTTAGTTTCTTTTCAAAGAAGTTTAATTCCTATCAACTGAATTATTCAGTGATTGAAAAAGAAGGTTTAGCACTGATCTTGGCTTTGCAACACTTCCGTGTCTACCTTGATTCTGGACATGTAATTTCTGTATATACTGATCATAATCCATTAACATTTTTGAACTCTCTGCAAAATCCCAATCAAAGACTGATGCGGTGGGCATTGTTTTTATAACCATACCATCTTGACATAAAACACATTAAAGGCAAAAATAATGTTTGGGCTGATGCACTCTCCCGTGCACCTATGTAATGTGTACTAACTTCTATCTTTTGTTGGTAGTCTGTTTCTTTCTCTCTTAAATTGCTCCTAGGCGCCAAGGTTGCTGAGTTGAAAGAGGCTGTCTGCTATACAGGGAGTAGGGGTAATGTAAGGTGAGAGGGGAAAAAATCTTATGTACCATTTTGCCTCATTTATTTGGTAAGTTTTGTAATCATATCATTCCAGAATTGCCTAGTATAAATATGCAATCACCAATTTGGGAAATTTTGCAGTGTGTGGGGGTTAATGTATTAATAGGTCCTCAATGAGGCCCTATCTTCTGGGGGGGAGTGTGACGGTCCCCGTCTGGTGGCTGTTTGGTGTTTTGTTTGGTTGATTGTCTTTCAGGAAGTTGGAGTGAGAAGCCCTGAGTCGGGATGCCGTGCACCTGGTTCTGGGTGGGGCATGCCGGATTTAACAGGGAGTGCCCGTACGGACAAGAGAGACCCCGCATGAGACAGAAGGAGAGGAGACGCAAACCGATAGACACCAACAGGAAGAGACAGAGGCGACTGGCTTTTGTTTTGAGCTTGGACTGGAATGCGTTCTGATTAGCAAGCTATGAGTATTTTGATTTGTCATTTGCTGCTTTTGGCATACTGTCATGATTTCGGTATCAATTTGTATGGATTGTAACCTCGTCTAACACAAGCGACCAGGAAACGGAAGCAGATTAAGCCAAAGTTTATTTAATGTATAACAACAGAATGTGAAGTGGGAATGCAGGCCTGTGGGGATGTGTTGAATCCAAGAGGAGTCGACAGGAGATGGTTTCTCCGACGGCCAGTTCCGGTACCGCCGGGCTGGTCCTCGGAGATGGGGGGTGGTAAGTCCGTCACGGGTCCGCAGAGCAATATCTGACGAGTATGGGTTCCTCTGGGGCCAACCAGAGGCCGGGCTCTCTCCGAACTCAGAAAACAGGAAACAGGAGAAAACTAGGTTAATGTAGGAGTGACACAAAACAAAGCAAACAGTGTTCGCACCCGAGACTCCTCAGGAGTGAGAGCACAGAGGGTGCCTATATAAAGGCGACAACAGTCAGCAGGTAATCCATAATAGAGAAAAGCGTCCCCCACGTCGAGTCTATTCCTCTTCGTGGAAAGCACAGTCATGAGATAGCTCATCCGAGCTTCCACAGGGCAGGCGACAAAAAAAAAGGTACATTAGCCGTAAGCTCCAGATTCCTCCGACCAGAGCCAAAACAAACACACTGTCACTTAAACAAAGCTGTTACTTGCCGTAGCGTGAATCCAAACGGGAGTCCAGGACAAACAATCCGGCGATCTGTGTCACCACGAACCCAGCTACTTAAGCTGGGAATACAGGTGACACAGATCAGCAATCAAAACAAGCTGAGGGCAAGTACCCCAAACACTTCCCTTTGTCCCTTCAAACTAAAAACCCTGGCACCGGAAACCTGGTTTCCGGGACCTGACAGTATCCCCCCCCTCAACGGTCGGCTCCCGACGACCCACCCGGCTGGTCCGGGTGAGCCCTATGAAAGTCTGCAATTAAGGTTCGATCCAGGATGTCCCGTCTGGGGACCCAGGAGCGTTCCTCCGGACCATAACCCTCCCAGTCCACCAGGTACTGAACCCCTCTTCCCCGCTTACGTGACTTCAGGAGGCTTCGGACCGTGTATGCTGGCCCACCGTCCACCATCCTAACTGGTGGGGGCGGCTTCACGAGCGGAGACAGGGGGCAGGAGTTCACCGGCTTAATACGGGAGACATGGAAGGTGGGATGTATCTTCATCGTGGGCGGTAGCTTCAGCGTGACCGCCACGGGGCTTAACACTCGGGAAATGGGAAAGGGACCCACAAACCTCGGGTTCAGCTTGGGCGATGTGGACTTCAGTGGAATGTCTCGAGTGGACAACCATACCCGTTGTCCCACACGATACTTCGGGGGTGCCAGTCTCCTCCTGTCAGCCTGTGAGGAGTAGGAAGATACGGAGCGGAGGAGCTGTCGTCTGGCCTTCCGCCAGGCCAGGTGGCAGCGCCGCACCGCCGCCGCAGCAGATGGGACCGTGGAGTCCAGGTCCTGATTCTCGAACAAGGGGGGCTGGAAACCATGTACCACCTGGAACGGGGACAGACCAGTGGCTGTGGTGGGAATGCTGTTGTGGGCGTACTCAACCCAAACCAGGAGCCTGCAGAACTCCTTCCAGAAACGGGCGACGAACTGCGGCCCCCTATCCGAAACAATGTCTTCGGGTAGTCCGTGGAGCCGGATCACGTGCTCCACCAGGAGCTGGGCCATGGCTGGGGCTGAAGGCAGCTGCGGGAGGGGCACAAAGTGCACCATTTTAGAGAACCGATCCACAACCGTTAAAATAGTGGTCATACCTCTCGATACGGGCAGTCCAGTCACAAAATCCACAGAGATATGGGACCACGGGCGTTTGGGTGTCGGCAGCGGGTGAAGCAATCCTGCCGGGGGGCGATGGGTAGCCTTGGCCCTCGCGCAGGTCGTGCAGGCGGCGATGTAGAGTCGGACGTCCGTCCGTACCGTAGGCCACCAGAACCGTTGCGAGAGTACTTTCAGCATTCGGTTGACGCCCGGATGGACGTGCAGGTGGGAGTCGTGACAGAGCCCCAGGACCCTGGAACGGAAACGGGCTGGGACAAACAGGCAGTTAGTCGGGCAGGAACTTGGTCTAGCGTTACCTGCGGCACGAGCGATGTCCCGTTCCAGGGGGATTCTGGCGACCCCCAGGCGTGTAGGAGCCGGAAGGATGAACTTAGGCTCCTCTGCAGACTCAGGAGGGGCGTGGATTCTGGACAAGGCGTCCGCCTTACAGTTCTGTGACCCCGGTCTGAAAGATAAGGCGAAGTCAAAGCGTTCAAAAAATATAGCCCACCGGGCCTGGCGGGCATTCAGCCTCTTTGCAGATCTAAAATATTCCAAGTTCTTGTGATCAGTGAAAACAGTAAAAGGGTGTTTGGCCCCCTCCAGCCAGTGTCTCCACTCCTCTAAGGCAAGTTTAACAGCTAACAACTCCTTGTTGCCCACGTCATAATTCCTCTCCGCTTCAGAGAGTTTTTTAGAAAAAAAGGCACAAGGGTGAATCTTGGAGTCCTCTGGGTCCCTCTGGGAGATAACTGCCCCTACTCCAGTGTCTGAGGCATCTACCTCCACCAGAAACGGCAGGTCCGGATTCGGGAATCTGAGGAGAGGAGCAGAGGTAAACAGGTTCTTTAAAACATCAAACGTCTCCTGGGCCTCTCTGGACCAGGAGAAGCGGTTCTTGGTGGAGGTGAGACGGTGAAGAGGAGCAGCCACCCCACTGAAATTCTTAATGAATTTCCTATAGAAATTTGCGAATCCCAGGAAACTCTGCAGCTGCTTCCGGGAACTGGGGGTTGGCCAGTCCTTTACAGCCCGGACCTTGTCTGGGTCCATAGAGATCTCACCTGGCTGGATAACGAACCCAAGGAAAGAGGTCTTCTGGGTGTGGAACTCACACTTCTCCAGCTTAGCGTACAGGCGATTCTGCAGCAGCTGCTGCAAAACAGCCCGTACGTGCTGGATGTGTTCGGCCTCAGAATTGGAGTAGACAAGTATGTCGTCCAGATAAACAAAGACGAACTTGTTCAACATGTCTCCAAGTACATCATTGACCAGATTCTGGAACACGGCGGGAGCGTTGGTTAGCCCAAACGGCATTACCAAATACTCGTAATGACCTGAGGGAGTATTAAAGGCCGTCTTCCATTCGTCCCCCTCTCTGATACGTACCAAGTGGTAGGCATTCCTTAAGTCCAACTTGGTAAAGATCTTTGCATCCTGGAGGAGCTCAAAGGCTGAAGCTAGCAGCGGAAGGGGATATCTGTTCTTTACAGTAATGTCGTTCAACCCCCGGAAGTCTAAACAGGGCCTCAAACCCCCGTCCTTCTTATCCACAAAGAAGAAACCCGCCCCTACAGGAGAACGGGAGGGCCTGATAATTCCTGAGGCTAAGGACTCCCGAACGTACTTCTCCATAGCCTCCTTCTCTCCTCGGGACAGGGGATACAAGCGGCCCTTAGGGGGAACCGCCCCGGGGAAAAGGTCTATGGCACAATCATAGGGTCTATGGGGTGGAAGGGACATAGCCCTGTCCTTGTTGAAAACCTCCTGAAGGTCATGATAGCACGGTGTAACCAGGGATAGGTCGGGGGTATACCCGGCCGACGGCTGAATCCGTTCAGCCGTGACCACGTTGTGTAGACAGGTACTGTGGCAGGGTGGGGACCAATTCAGTATCTTGCCCGAGTTCCAGTCTATATGGGGGTTGTGTCTCTGTAGCCACCCGATCCCCAGCACCACCGCAGGACTGGGGGTGTCGATAACATGAAAGGACACCTGCTCCTGGTGATTATCTATAACTAGAAACACAGAGTCAGTAACCTCGGTAACACGATGTAACTTGGCTTCATTGAGAGACCTCACCTCCAACGGACGTGAAAGTCTAGTAGTACCCACCCCCAACCTGGGTAACAGCGACCTGGAGATAAAATTTACGTCAGCCCCGGAGTCAATTAAAACCTCCCACCTTAAGTGTTCAGGTGGTGTTCCTAAGAACACAGTTGTAAGGACCCGGGTCCCAATCCGAGGGCTTTCTGCGTGGCTCAGCAGGGCCCCCTCTGGTCCCGCTGAGCCTTCCCTTTTCCTGGACAGGTGGCTGCGGTGTGTCCCTCCCCACCGCAGTAGAAGCACAGACGCAACCTACGCCTTCGGTCCATCTCCTCTGCCCCCACACGACCCCGGTCGAGCTGCATCGGCACCGATTCCTCGACCGGAGCTGCTGATCCCGGTCCCGGCCCATATGGGTCCCAAACCTGTCGGCGTCTTCCAGACCCACGAATCTCCAACTGTCGCTCTAGGTACCGTTGATCTAAGCGTGAAACAGTGTCGATGAGGGCATCTAAACTAGTGGGTTTTGGTTGATGGGCCAAATCGTCTTTCAATCGCTCATTGAGACCTAAATAAAAATGGTCATATAGGGACGCCCGATCCCAAGGGCTCTCCTCCGCCAACAACTGAAACTCAACAATGTACTTGCATAAAGGTCGACTTCCCTGCTTGAGTCTGGCGAGACGTGTGGTTGCCTCCACCTCCGGCCGAACCGGGTCAAATATGCGAACCAACAGTAGTCCAAACGCCTCGAACGAGGCACAGCACGGTGCTCGGCGTCTCCACGCCGCAGTTCCCCACCTTGCCGCCTCTCCGTCCAGGTATGATAGCGTATAGGCTACCTTAGCCTGTTCATTAGGAAAACTTGAGGGCTGCATAGAAAAGTACAGTTCACATTGGGTTAAAAAGGTTCGACTCACCCCCGTCTCCCCACCGTAGCGGGCTGGGTGAGACAACTTAAGGTCGCCAGTTCCTCGGGCGCCTCCCTCCGGTAGCGGGGCAGGACCCCGGGCAGCTACCGGTTGCTGAGCGGAAAAATCCCGAAGCAACTGGGACATCTGTCCAGCAATCTGTTCCACAGACTGGGAAATGCTACTTAGTTTTTCTTCGTGGTCAAAAAGAGCAGACTCCACTCCAGATTTCCAGGGCACCGGTGCAGGCGAGGCGTGATCCATTTTCTGGCCGGATTGTTCTGTCATGATTTCGGTATCAATTTGTATGGATCGTAACCTCGTCTAACACAAGCGACCAGGAAACGGAAGCAGATTAAGCCAAAGTTTATTTAATGTATAACAACAGAATGTGACGTGGGAATGCAGGCCAGTGGGGATGTGTTGAATCCAAGAGGGGTCGACAGGAGCTGGTTTCTCCGACGGCCAGTTCCGGTACCGCCGGGCTGGTCCTCGGAGATGGGGGGTGGTAGGTCCGTCACGGGTCCGCAGAGCAATATCTGACGAGTATGGGTTCCTCTGGGGCCCACCAGAGGCCGGGCTTTCTCCGAGCTTAGAAAACAGGAAACAGGAAAAAACTAGGTTAATGTAGGAGTGACACAAAACAAAGCAAACAGTGTTCGCACCCGAGACTCCTCAGGAGTGAGAGCACAGAGGGTGCCTATATAAAGGCGACAACAGTCAGCAGGTAATCCATAATAGAGAAAAGCGTCCCCCACGTCGAGTCTATTCCTCTTCGTGGAAAGCACAGTCATGAGATAGCTCATCCGAGCTTTCACAGGGCAGGCGACAAGAAAAAGTTCATTAGCCGTAAGCTCCAGATTCCTCCGATCTGAGCCAAAACAAACACACAGTACTTAAACAAAGCTGTTACTTGCCGTAGCGTGAATCCAAACGGGAGTCAAGGACAAACAATCCGGCGATCTGTGTCACCACGAACCCAGCTACTTAAGCTGGGAATACAGGTGACACAGATCAGCAATCAAAACAAGCTGAGGGCAAGTACCCCAAACACTTCCCCTTGTCCCTTCAAACTAAAACCCTGGCACCGGAAACCTGGTTTCCGGGACCTGACACATACCCCTGTGACATACATGGCATAAATTTTATTAAATCTTTAGTAGAATCTTGGTTTCATTTATTCCTTTGTCACTTCCGTTGAGCCAGGACATGACACCAGTCACGAAGGTTTCTGTATGCTCAGATGGCAGAGACCAACGCTTCACACCGGCTCTGGTATTACCAATAATTCGCTCCACTTTTCCAAAGTCAGCTGGACGCTCCACAAAACAAAACAGCAGCTTCAGAGGCCTTAGCAACCTTATTCTCATTTAAATAAGTCACTACTTTGTCAGAAAGACTGTTCTTAAAGTCCTCCATCAAAATCAGCTGTTTAAGTTGATCAAAGTCTGTAACACTTTTCGACATGCACCATCTGTCAAAGAGTATTTCTTTTTCTTTAATGAAGTCAACAAAAGTCTAATCTGATAGCTTCCTCAAAGTACAAAACTTCTGCCTGTATGCTTCAGGGACAAGCTGAAAAGCCCGGAAAATAGCAGATTTAACTTTATCAAACTCTAGACTGTTTCAATGACAATGACTTGTATGGTTCCTGCGCACGTCCCACTAAAACACTCTGTAACAGTAACGTACTTTTTTTTTGGCCATTTAAGCGAATGTGCGATTCGTTCAAACAGTATGAAATCTTGTCCACATCCTTTTCATTGAATGGTGGAACCAAACGAATATTTCCACATACATCAAAACTCAAATACTTAGCATGAAAACCATGTGAATCTCTATTTGGTGCTCCAATTTCTTTGTCTCCAATAAATTAATATAGTACAGCTCTTTCTCCTTCAAAGCTAGCCGTTCTAATTCAACTTCAAGCTCCTTCAATTTAACTGCGTCGTCTGCAGCATCACTAGAGGACATTTTCTTAGGACTTTTAGGCTTGATTTGCAGCGGTGTTAAGATGCCATGCTCTACCAAAGCATTATAAATCTCGGTCTTCACAATAGCCTTTTTAGCTAGCTTCGAGACCATAATTTTATAATGTTCAGGAAGTATGAACAAATTGTCTTTTCTACGCTGGTGCAGAACTTCCAAAGTGGGAGCATTAACAAATCCATCCAGGTCAAACTCCATGTTCACCCAGAATCAAGTTGGCCAAAACACACAAACAAGCTGTCGTGGAAATTTCTTTAAGTTTGAGAGTTGCTAATTCTCAGAAACAACCACAAGTGTGATGAATCATCTCAAGTTTAATCATGAGCGCTGGGAGAGAACCTTTGCAGAATTCTGACTTTGTGTTACAACATCAGGTTTATATACATTAGTCGCAAGGGGTGGACTCATATTGGAGAAGACCCTACATGTTTGTTCAGGTGTCCTCTATCTTCAGCCTTCTTACCATCGAAGAAAACAAATTGGCCATTATTTACAACCCTCTACAACCATAAAACACAAAAAAATCACATACCATGCATGGGTTAACCCTCTGGGGTCGACGCACGCGCCGGCGCGTTTTGACGCATCTTTTCCTGATAAGGCCGAAACAAACTTAAATTACTCCGTCAATTCTGATCGTACAGATAAAAGAAGCATATCATTCAAATCTGTAAAGGGTCTAGTTTTAGTGGTATACCATCATAATAACAACAAAACGTTGTGCTTTTTTTAAATAAAGAAAGCCGACAGGGTGCGCTCTCGGACTTTTCTGTCTCTGCCATTTCTCTTCACAGACGCGTAAATAAAACAACCAGAATCTCAGCGAATACTTGGCTCATAAAAATAAGAATTATATGGCTACAAAGCTTGAAATGTTTTCTTTTGAGTGAAACAATTCAAGTCAAAAACAAATCATCACTTTTTATTTAATCCGTATGAACGTAAGGAGAAGTCCGTTTTTTCCTGTCTCACCTCATTACAGGTAATGCGGTCCCGCCTTGTACACTGTCCACTGTTCACATGTAAATAATCTCAGGTGAACCAGGTAAATATGTGCACGCCCCCGAGAAATGACACAAAATATCAAACTTCATCATAGAATTTACTCACTTTTTCGGCCCGTTTGGATGATGGCGCGTTACGCACGTGAAGCGGCGCTCCTTACATTCCTCACAGAGACAAATAGTTCAGCTTGTCCTCAGAGTAAAAACACTGATTTTAACTCAAATGAGGATCGTTTGGCTCCTCATTGTGTTGTATTGTACAGCACTAATCCGTCCCATCTACATTGACTGAAAGGCTCATTATGCGCGCCTTTGTCTGGACGTTCAGTGCGTCTTTTGTGTTCTCAGGTAAATCACATGACTATTCATCCTCAGACACACCCTCTTGCATATGGCCTTTCTGGACAAAAAGTGTCTTAGAAAATTTAAATCAGTGTATTGTTTACTGTGAATGTGTGAACAAGATGACATTCACAGCACTCTGAAGTAAACACTTTAGCCTACAACATGCTGGTCTCCAAAGTCTTGTGAACCAATGTTCTGTTTGTGTTTTATGGTCTTATTTCAGTGAGTAAAAAATTGTAGTTTTTCACTAGCCATGCATAAACACTTTTTTCTCAAAAACACAATAATGTATAAACTTGCTGCTCACATATTATTGTAGCCAATTTTGTGCTGATTACAGTGTTATTAGACTTTAGACATTAATATGTTTAAAAAACACTGAAAAAAGCACAAATGTCAGGACATGTCAAAATTTGTCCAGGCCCGAAAAACCCCCTCAGACCCCAGAGGGTTAAGTAAATATGTCCAAGTGACCCTTTGACCTGGTGTAAAACCCCCACACAGCCAACTTCAACAAAGCTAACCCACAAAAAACCACCCACCTGCCAGTCCGATCCGACTCAATCAGATCACACAAAAGACACAAATGCGTACCACAACAAAGCCTCCAAACATTTCAATGTCCGGAGCCCCAAACAAGTCCAAAAGATAACTTTAAGACGAGCCCTCAAAGTTCAAACAAATCTAGGAAAGGAGCCCCCAAGCATGTTATGACCCCCACTCAACTAAAGGGAGTGTAACATTAAGCAAACCACAAACAAAGGTTTGATGCAACTTAAAACCACAATTTATTGGTTAAATAAATAATAAACAATAATTCCAAAAAAAAACGCAACACAAATAAAGCTCCAACTAGCTATTAAATAAAGATAAACAAAGAAAAAACAAAAGGCGGTGATGGGTCGGCCAAACTAAACAAAAGAAGGAAACAAGCGAAGCCAGCCCGCCTTAGGACCGTCGCACAAGACTTGTCTCCTCTGTCCCTACCTAACACAATCTGACCCCTAACAGAAAATAATAAACGTAGGAAAACGGAGCCACCGCGCCCAACACCTAAAAGATCTAATTAAACATAAAGAAGGGAGCTAGAACACCAGACTGCTGTAAGCAGTCACCACAGGAGCACAAACCAACAGGAGGTGGAGACATGCTCTCTCTCAGATCCCCTTCGTCATGCCTCCCGGAACGCCGTCTGAGTTTCCCCTGATCTAAGGGCCCACCCTCCTTATAAAGAGCACCAGTCAATCAAGGGTTGATCAGCAGACACACCCACTCTTCCTGCAAATAGATGCAAATAGAGTCAGACATACAATCAATACATGGTACATGTAACACCAGCGAAATAAAGACATACGAAGCGTGTGTGAAAATCATACTTACCTGCCTATCTTCTCAGATTCCAGAGCTGTCGCCTACCTGTGGGACCGGGGAGCCGTTCTGTGGCTGTGTGGGAGTGGGTTCCATGTTCAGTGTAGGATCGCCCTGGAGCCAGTGGTCCCACCTGTGTGCCGTGCCCCTCTCAGTGTGTGTGCAGCGACGTGAAAATTTTCCTGGAGTGTTTGAGTTCTGTTTTACCCGACTCCAGTAATATTCAATTCAATTGAATTCAGTTTTATTTGTATAGCGCCAAATCACAATACAAATCATCTCAAGGCACTTTAGAAAAACTAAAACTTAAAAACCCAACAAATCCCTTATGAGCAAGCACTTGGCGACAGTGGAGAGAAAAAACTCCCTTTAATGGAAGAAAAAACCTCCAGCAGAACCGGGCTCAGTTTGGGCGGCCATCTGCCTCGACCGGTTGGGGTGAGTGGATAGAGCAGAGAGAAAAGAACAGCAACAATAAACAACAAATAGGCACTGCAGGTTGGTGGGGCCAGTAACTGCACATCAGCAATATACAGCTCCAGGACCAGGGACACCTGCAGAAGGTACAGAGAGAGAACAGGGAGAGAGAGAGAGAGAGGGAGAGGGAGAGAGAGAGAGAGCGAGAGCGAGAGAGCCCAAACTGTGTGAAGAAACAAGAAAAGCTTTTCATTTTCCAACCACGGCATCAAACCAGCCTCCAGTGCTGGTGTTAATGTAGTCAGAATCTCTTCTCAGCTGCTGTTGAGCAAATGTCCAGGTTCAGTCATATTCCTTGTCAGTCCCGTATTGGTGGTGAACCTCTGTGATCTGCTGATCTTGCCATAATTTGTAACTCATTCACATGATTGTTGAAATCACAGTGAAGAGAGAGGATGCACTTGTTCTGCATGATTTCTCTATCGTTGGGCGCCAGATATCGCCTTTGTCACCTTCCTGTATTCACCTGTCTGGACGTTTATTGGAGCTCGAAGTGTGGGCCCTGCCCAATCAGCACTTCTCCCCCCTCCCGAGGGGAACATTTCAGGTGACAAATTTGACTCTCTGTGCCTTGTTGATCGTCTTCTGTGGCAGCTGTTTCCTCGTCCAGTCGGGGTGCATCTGGGTGGGGGTCGTTGTCTGGTGTTGGAATCCTCTTACAGTGACTGGCGTGGACCCACGAAGTATGTCCCTCCACCTTCACTGCTGTGTTCATAGTCAGCAGCATCTGATGTGGTCCGGTGAATCGTCTCTGCTTCCAGTGTTTCCTCCGGTGGTTCTTGATGACAGAGCAGCTTTCACCTGTGGACAAAGGGCTGCTTCTTCACAGCATTTTGTTAGTTTGCTCTTGAGTATGCCATTCTGTCATTCTATCGCACCTGCACTCTGTGGATGATAAGAGCAATGGTATTTGAAATCAAACCCAAAGTAGTCAGACAGATCTTTTAACACTTTGTTGGCGAACCCAGGACCATTGTCACTGCTGTTCTTCTTTGGAATACCCCATCGTACAATGATGTCTCTGATCAGGGCTTTTGACACTGTGGGTGCATCCTGTTTGGAAGAAGGACAAACCTCTACCCACTTGCTGAACATGCAGACCATCGTCAAGCAGTATTTCTTATTCTGGCATGTTAAGAGTTTAATAAAATCAAACATCCAGTGTTGAAAAGGGCCATCAGGTGGGGGATGGCTTTGCAATGGCATTTTAATGGCTCCCTCATTTGGATGCATGATCTTTACCATGAAGAAGCTTTGCATAGAGATGGAAATAAGCTTTAGGTAAACAAGGTTTGTTGTCAGGGTCAAGCCATATCCCTTTTTTGTAATTTTGCGCCAGAGTTTCTCCACAGATTTTTTATGATATACTTGCTAGTGACTGCATGGTTGACAAGTCAGCCTGTAGGTTGAGTTCCTGTGAGAGAGAAAGTTGAGTGAGGTGAAACATCTGACCCATCGTGGCTGCAGCTTTGCAGCGGCATCTGCTGCTGAGTTTCCTGTAGAAATGGGATCTTTTTTGTTAGTGTGAGCTTCACATTTCATAACTGAGATCTGTTTAGGCAACAGGATGACATCTAACAGAGCTGAAACAAGAGCATGATGTGCAATGGGTGTTCCAGTTGATGTGAGGAAGCCCCTCTGTCTCCACAGACAAGCATAATCATGGACAACACCAAAAGCATACCGTGAGTCTGTAAATGTTTCCTGTTTTATCTTTGGCCAATTTACAGGCTTCAGTGAGAGCAATTAGTTCAGCAGCCTGTGCAGACAGATGAGAAGGCAATTTGCCACTAGGGATCACACTATATTTTGTGACAACTGTAAACCCTACTTGATTTTTGTCTGTTTTGACATCACAGGAAGCAGAGCCATTAACAAATAACTCCATCTCTGCATTCAACATTGGTGTGCCTGCAAGATCAGGTCTGGGAGTACAGATGGTTTCCCACACCTCAGTGCAGTTATGAGCCTCTCCATCATTTTCTGTGGGAAGAAGAGTTGCAGGGTTTAGCACGTTACACCTTTTGACAGTGATGTTAGGCATTTCAAGCAAAACAGTGTGATATCTTAACCAACGCTGTGTGTGTAGTATGTGTGCGTGTGGAACCATCAATGTTAAATCAAAATCGCAAACAAAACAAAATCGCATGACGCTAGAACGGCTTTCTCTGCTGCAGCGGACGGCTCTCAGAGAGGAAGCCCTGTTGCTACTGGATCCAGCTTTGATGAGAAATAAGCAACAGGTCGTAGTTTTCTGCTGTGAGGTTGGCACAACACAGAAGTCATGTAACTGTCCTTCTGGTCGACAAACTGAGTGAAGGTTAAGTTAGGATTAGGCAGACCCAGTGTGGGAGCAGTGTGGATTTCTCTACAGAAGAGCTCATGACGCGAGCTGGTGAAAGCCTTTGGGAAGCCAGTGCGCCGACCAATCTTCTGACAGTCAAGACTAAAACTAAGATCGGAACCTGGAACATCCGTACTGTGTACGAAAGCGGCAAGACAGCACAAGTAGCAAAAGAGATGAAATGATATGGGCTCCAAATTTTAGGGTTGTGCGAAACCAGATGGAATGGAAATGGACAGATCAAACTGGCAAGTGGAGAAACCATCATTTATTCTGGGCCAAAGGAAGAACACGTACAGGGAGTTGGACTGCTCATGACATCAGACGCTGCCAAGGCACTGATAGGGTGGGAGCCTGTCTCTGCAAGGATACTGACAGCACGATTCAAATCAAAGGGAAGAAACGTCATCATCATACAGTGTTATGCCCCCACCAACACCGCAGAGGAAGAAGAGAAAAACGACTTCTACAGTGCTTTACAAACTACCATTGACAAAGCGCACAGAAGAGACCTCAAGATATTGATGGGGGACCTGAATGCCAAAGTAGGCAACGACAACACCGATAAAGAGTTCATCATGGGCAAGCATGGCATCTGAGACATGAATGACAATGGGGAACTGTTTACAGATTTCTGTGCTTTCAATGACTTTCATTGGAGGCACCATTTTCCCCCACAGAAGCATCCATAAGAAGACCTGGACATCCCCTGATGGAAAAACAGAGAATCAGATAGACCTGATTGACCTGACCTGATGCAGCCTGAAAATCCGCTTTGAGGCACTAGCAGACCTGGCTGAGGAGATGACGATAGAAGAACACTGGCAGGAGATTAAAAAGATCTGGACAGACGCCTGCCAAGAAGTCCTGGGAAAGAAGAAAAGAGAGCATAAGGAGTGGCTGACAGCAGACACCTGGGACCTCGTGGAGGAGAGGAAAGTACTGAAACAGAGGATCAACCACAGTCATGACCAGCAGGAGAAAAGAGATCTTCAGGCAAAGTACTTGGAAATAAACAAAAAAGTGAAGAAGGGTGCCAGAGCAGACAAGAGGAAATTCATTCATGATCTAATGGAGGAGGCAGAAACAGCAGTAGGTAAGAGAGATATGAAGAGGTTGTACAAAATTACCAGGACTCTTGCAGGCAAGAACACGCAACCAATGTGCCCTGTGAAAGACAAAGACGGGAAAACCATCACAACTGAAAGCCAGGAGAGGGAACGATGGGCCCAGCACTTCACAGAAATCTTGAACAGACCTCCACCAGAACAGCCCTCCACTATACGACCAGCAGACAGCCTTCTAGACGTAAAAACCAACCCTCCCACTAAAGCAGAGATTATCAAGGCAGTGAAGAATATTAAAGCAGGCAAAGCAGCAGGCCCAGACGGCATCACCCCAGAAGCCCTGAAAGCCGATGTCCCCACACCAACCAACATGCTCCTCCCTCTGTTAAAGAAAGTCTGGAAACAGGAACAAGTACCTGATGAATGGAGACAGGGGCACCTCGTCAAGCTCCCCAAGAAAGGTGACTTATCCAGCTGCAACAATTGGCGAAGTATCATGCTCCTGTCTGTTCCCAGCAAGATCTTGATGCGCATCATGCTAGAGAGACTGAAGGAGGCTCTAGACAAGAGATTGAGAGACGAACAGGCAGGCTTTCGGCAAGACAAGTCGTGTATCGACCATATTGCCACTCTGCGTATTATTATCGAGCAGTCCCTTGAATGGCAATCTCCACTCTACTTAGTCTTCGTGGACTTCGAGAAGGCCTTTGACAGTGTGGACCGGGAGGTTGTCTGGAATCTCATGTCACACTATGGGATCCCACCCAAGTTCATTGCTATCATCCAGCAACTGTACGCCAGTTCCACATGCCAGATTATCCACAGAGGCAAACTGACGGAGCCCTTTGAGGTTAAGACTGGAATGAGGCAGGGTTGCTTGCTGTCACCGACCATCTTCCTTCTAGTAGTGGACTGGATCATGAAGAATTCCACCAAGAACGCCAACACAGGAATTCGATGGACCTTCACCAAGCAGCTTGAAGACCTCGACTTCGCGGATGACGTCAGCCTACTGTCTCACCGACAACAAGACGCACAGCAGAAACTGAATAGACTCGCAGAGGAAGCAGGCAAAGTTGGACTTAAAATCAATATCAAAAAGACAGAGACCATACGAATAAACAACAAGCAGCAAGATCAAATCCAACTTCAAGGATCCTGTATTAGTGATGTTGACAAGTTTGTCTACCTGGGTAGTGTGGTGAGCAAGGATGGAGGAGCAGACGAGGACATCAAAAGCCGCATCAATAAAGCTAGGCATGCCTTCAATACCCTGCGGCCCATCTGGAAATCTACCGCACTTTCCAGACAGACAAAAGTCCGCATCTTCAACACCAGTGTGAAAGCAGTTTTACTGTATGGTTCAGAAACCTGGAGACTGACCAAGACAACAACCACCAAATTACAGGTGTTCATCAATAGATGCCTTCGCACTATCCTACGCATTAGATGGCCAGAAAGGATCTCTAATACCATCCTGTGGGAAAGAGCAAGGCAGACCCCCATTAACCAAGAGATCCGAAAGAGAAAATGGGGTTGGATAGGCCACATTCTGCGCAAGAGCCCAGATAATGTCACAAGGCAGGCGCTGGAGTGGAACCCACAGGGAAAGAGGAAAGTAGGCAGGCCAAGGGAGACGTGGAGACGCTGCACTGAGCGAGAGATGAAGGCAGCTGGATGGACATGGGCTCAGTTGAAGAGAGATGCCCAGAATCAAGTTCGCTGGAGGAGTGTTGTTGAGGCCCTATGCTCCCAAGAGGAGCAAAATGGATAAGAAGAAGAAGAAGAAGTGTGGGAGCTACGGTGAGTGCTGCCTTTAAATCCAGAGGTTTTTTTTTTTTCCTTCAGGAGTCCACATGATTTGGTCATGTGCAGAGAGTTGTTTACCATGCACCATAGCAGACAGGGGAGCTTCACACAGCGAATAATTCGGGATCCACTGCCTGCAAAATGAGTGATGTCATGCCAAGAAAACTCATCTTTTTTTTTTTGTTTGTTTTTTTTATTTATTTTTGTTTTTTTACAAACAGTTTGCTTACTTTATGGCCATTTTCTGCAAGATGTTTTAGCAAGTGCACTGTATCTATTTTGCATGCTTCTTCAGATGGACTGCAAATCAGCAAATCATCTACAGTATATACTGTAGTAATGCTGAGCCGGCAGGGAAATAAAGGCCTTGAAGACTTCTACTGAGAGTAGAAAGTAACTCGGACCTTCAGAGTAACCTTGAGGACATCTGGTCCAGGTGTAAATCTTTCTTTCAAATGAAAAGGCAAACCAGTACTGGCTGTCCCTTTGTACAGGGACAGAAAAGAAAATATTGGCCAAATCTACTACTGAAAAATGGGTCGAATTTGGTGGTACCACAGAGGTTTGCACAGGTTTGAGGATTACTTACTTCTGGCGCTCGGGGGTGGATGGCTGCAGTTTGAAGAACTAACTATGCTGTCAGTACTACTATTTTGTTTTTCTTTACTTGTTGCACAAAGTGTTTAGTCAGGTTGGCCTTAGTGGAATGCCTCTTTATTTGTGTAAAACTGAAATGGATTAGAAAATGCCAACCACCAGATACAATCTAGTATGTCTGGTGAAAACCCCATAGCACAGTCAGTAAATAGTCAACAACAGCAAAAAATTTAAAAAGCGGGATGAATTCAATATCAGTTAATCCTCGTGACGTCCTCCTGATTGCCATACACCATAGGTCACTAACAGGTGGACCGCGGTCCGGGTGCGGACCCAGAAGCCGCCCCATACGGACCCGGACCTACAGCCAAAACAGAAGATTGTGATTTAAAACCTAACAGGGCGCTTCTATTTCCACTGGCGCAGCTTTTTTAGACTTCACGGTAGTGGAAACGCACAAACCAATTGCATGCGAGTTGAGCCATCCCACGTGATACCACTCAGCCAATCAAGTCTGTGCATCCCAGGCGGTAAACATTACGACTCTACAGTGTAAAGAGAGCTAGAGGCAAGTTACACATGAAAAGACGGATACAAAGAAAAAGAAAGAGAGCGATACATGTAGAAAACAAAAGGAGAGAAACTGTTAACTTAGTTAATGAGAGAACATTATACATATCTACAGTCATACATATATGTTCAGTTGTATGTTACATGACAATAAATATTGTCAGAAAGTTTTTGAATTGTACTGAATTCATTTGATTTGACAGTCAGGTATTGATTACATGCAGATGTTGATAAAACTACTAGGCTACTTAAATATATATCACACTAACTAGTTAGACATTATGATCTTCCGGACCTTTGCTTCAAGAAATTTTCTCTAACTGGACCTCTTTAAATTTTAGTTGAATACCCCTGCCATACACCTTTTGTCCCCTGGGACAAAAATGACCCTGCCTGGTTTGACTGTTATTTAACAAATACAGCATAAATTCTCAGTCAATTCTGTGTTACACCTTTAGTCTTACTCCAGTCCAACCCATTACCACAAATTTTTCCCTTTGTTTTGGAATTTAGGGCCAATAGATTTTGTTTCCATAAATGTATATAATTTTTCTGATTGATTATAAAATGGAACAATTAATTATTTTGACTTTATATTATTTTGACTTATCACAGAGTGGTATATGTCAAAGTTTAGTGAGAATGCTGTTTTTGAATCATTTGAATTTTTTTAATGGCAGCACATAATCACACCTGTTGTCCTCTGGGGTCAAAATTGACCGTCTGGTTTGACTGTTATTTAAAGGATATAAGGTAGATTCTTCACCCAAGTCCGTGTCACACTTTTAATAACAACTTAATTCAAAAACATTAACAGTTTTTTATTCCATTTGAAATGTAAGGCCAATAAGACCTAATTTACATTAACTCTTACCTTGTTTTTAAATAAAAATAAATAAAATCATCAATTATTCTGACTATAGTTAATGATCAGAGAAACGTGTTGATAGATCATAGACTGGTATATGTCAAAATAGAGTTAGGATACTGCTTTTAAAGAAGTTTATTTGTATAGCACAATTCATACAGTAATTTGAAGTGCTTTACAGAAATAAAAGAAGTTAAAAGTACACAGGCAAGTACATACAGTGGGTACGGAAAGTATTCAGACCCCTTTAAATTTTTCACTCTTTGTGTCATTGCAGCCATTTGCCAAAATCAAAAAAGTTCATTTTATTTCTCATTAATGTACACTCAGCACCCCATCTTGACAAAAAAAAACAGAAATGTAGAAATTTTTGCAAATTTATTAAAAAAGAAAAACTGAAATATCACATGGTCATAAGTATTCAGACCCTGTGCTCAGTATTGAGTAGAAGCACCCTTTTGAGCTAGTACAGCCATGAGTCTTCTTGGGAATGGTGCAACAAGTTTTTCACACCTGGATTTGGGGATCCTCTGCCATTCTTCCTTGCAGATCCTCTCCAGTTCTGTCAGATTGGATGGTGAACGTTGGTGGACAGCCATCTTCAGGTCTCTCCACAGATGCTCAACTGGGTTTAGGTCAGGGCTCTGGCTGGGCCAGTCAAGAACGGTCACAGAGTTGTTCCGAAGCCACTCCTTTGTTATTTTAGCTGTGTGCTTAGGGTCTTCTAGAGTGCTCAGGACCTCAGACTGGACTGAAGGTTCACCTTTCAACAGGACAGTGAACCTAAGCACACAGCTAAAATAACAAAGGAGTGGCTTCGGAACAACTCTGTGACCGTTCTTGACTGGCCCAGCCAGAGCCCTGACCTAAACCCAATTGAGCATCTCTGGAGAGACCTGAAAATGGCTGTCCACCAACGTTCACCATCCAACCTGACAGAACTGGAGATGATCTGCAAGGAAGAATGGCAGTGGATCCCCAAATCCAGGTGTGAAAAACTTGTTGCACCATTCCCAAGAAGACTCATGGCTGTACTAGCTCAAAAGGGTGCTTCTACTCAATACTGAGCACAGGGTCTGAATACTTATGACCATGTGATATTTCAGTTTTTCTTTTTTAATAAATTTGCAAAAATTTCTACATTTCTGTTTTTTTCTGTCAAGATGGGGTGCTGAGTGTACATTAATGAGAAATAAAATGAACTTTTTTGATTTTGGCAAATGGCTACAATGACACAAAGAGTGAAAAATTTAAAGGGGTCTGAATACTTTCCGTACCCACTGTAAATAAAAGTAAGTAAATAATAAGTAAATAAAATATATATTTGAAATAGAATAAGAAATTTACCTAGAATTAAATTATAAGAGAAGAATCAGCACAGATAAAACACTTTTAGTTGTCATATGCAGAGCTAAAAAGAAAAGTTGGACTTGGACTTAAACATTGTCAGAGATGAGGCTTGTCTAACATCATCAGTTCCAGTTTTAAACATCATAAATTCCAGATTTTAGCTGCACAAAACTGAAACACTGCTTCTCCCTGTTCAGTCCTGACTCTGGGCACAAGCAGAAGGCCTTTCCCAATTGTTCTCAGAGTCTAAGATGGTTCATATGGCACCAACATGTCAGAGATGTACTGTGGTGCTGAGCCATGAAGAGACTTATACACAAACAGTGCTGTTTTAAAGCCTGTTCTATGAGATACAGGATGCCAGTGCAGAGATCTGCGAACAGGAGTAATGTGGTTGTACTTTGTGGTTCTAGTCAGGACCCAAGCAGCAGCATTCTGAATGTACTGTAGCTGCCTTACAGCTTGTTTTGAGAGCGCTGTGAGCAGGCCGTTACAGTAATCTAACCTGCTGGAGATAAATGCATGGATGAGTCTCTCCAAGTCTAGTTTAGACATGATCCCTTTGATTCTGGCAATGTTTTTGAGATAGTAAAATGCTGATGATGTTATAGATTTAATGTAGCTGTTAAAATTCAAGTCTGAGTCCATGAGTACCCCTGGATTTCTAATCTGATTTTTAGATTTTAGGGAGAGACTCGAGGTGACTGCTGACACTTTCTCTTTGTTTCATTCACCTGATGTGAGTGATATGTAAATCTGAGTGTCATCTGCAGAGTTATGGTAGGACACCTTATTGCTGCATTTTTACTGTCCTAGAGGAAATGTAAAGATTGAGCAAAAGGGGTCCCAAGATGGACCCCTGGGGGACCCCACATGTCAAGACCATTTGTCTTGAGACTTAAACCATTTAAGGGCAGTACCAGAGATGCCTATCCAGTCCTCTAACCTTTGTAACAGGATCACATGGTCCACTGTGTCAAAAGCAGTACTAAGATCCAAAAGTACTCAGACAGAGACTCTGCCAATGTTGGTGTTCAAACAAATGTCATTTGTCACCTTGATGAGTGCAGTCTCGGTGCTGTGATGGGGCCTGAAACCTGACTGAAAATCATCAAAGCAGGTGTTTAGCAGGAGAAAGTCCATAAGTTGTTGGTAAACAACAGTTTCAAGGACTTTACCTAAAGATGGCAGGTTTGATATGGGCCGATAGTTGTTCAGTACTGTGGCATCAAGACTGCTTTTCTTCAGGAGAGGCTTGATGACAGCAATTTTCAAGGCCCTTTGTTTGTCTCATGCACGGTGATCTTTGCTTGTGTCTTTATCATCAAATTGAAACACTCTTGAGATTTTATGAAACATCTTGAGTGTCATGGTATCACAGAAAATTGCCTTACTAGACTTGGCATGCCATAAACTAACTGTAGCTTTATTGGATCGGCACACGTTCATGAGAATCAACATACCCACATATACCTGCAGGTCCCTTTGATCCATCTTTTTCCACTTACATACATACACATGTCGCCCCTGCCTGTTTGTCATGTTCAGCACCACCTCTTCAATAGGCTTGGGCATAAACAGATCAAAAGTGGACTTTATGTCATCAATACGGAACCTTGCATATGCGATTGGACCATGGTGGCTTGTCTCTCTCTCTCCGCTCTCTCTTCTGTCTACATTTTTCATCTGTCACTGGGACTGATGGAAGTCCAGATTAGTGTTTTATCCTTTGACTGGAAATATTCTTCTATCTCAGCTGGGTCCTCTTTTTCAGATTCTTCCTCATCAGTCCTTTCCTCTTCATCATAATAAGTGAAGTCCACCAATTTCTGACACTTCTTCCATTTCAGCTACAGATTCTACCTGATCAACATATTCATGATGTGTATAGTATTGATCAACCCCCATTATTTTCAGACCATTTGATGAATAAAAAACATATTTTGACAGCAAGATTTCACGTGGGGTCAGAATGCCCCCAGAAAAACATGAGGGTTAAGTGATCAAATCATATGAACAGGATCCTTACAAGAATTATCTTTGAATGATTAATTCAGATATTTGTGGTAATTTTAAAAACTCACAAAAACTAGACTGAAGACAAGTATTTATTTCATAAGTATTGTTAGTAGTCGTGTTTAAAATAGACAATGATTCACTGTTGCTAGGAGACAGAAAGCAAGTGGCACCTTTTGGTAACAGTCAATGATGGTTTTGCAATGGTTTTGCAATGCTGTGATACTTTCTCCTGATAAACCTTATTTACATGGTTCAGGATATGAGCTGTTTCACCAAACAATCAGTTCTGCTGTTTACTGCTGAGAACAGTCTCAATAATTAAACTGTTGTCAGTTTAATTAGAATCTCTAGATTGAGATGAAATCAGGACAGTCGCTAATAAAGTGCTGGTAGGAGTGATGGACTGATGAGTTCCCTAACCTGACATAGCAGGTATCAGGAAAATTGTAACCACCATTTACAGATACAAACAGGTTAATTTGTTTGTAAGTAGATTTCACACATTCCATCACATCAGCCCTACACTACTTAATTAGACTGTGAAGCTGGAACACCTCATTAGAGAGTCACATGATGATAATGAACCTAAACTCTAGGCATATCAGCAGCATAATAATGATATGCCTAGGTCTGTACTTTCAAAAACATTTGACCCAATGTCAGAAACATTTTTAATTCATTAACATGTGCTTACTTTGTGATCGACCCTTGTCATGCAACACTGTGGCAAAAATTACTGCTGTTGCCACATAAAGAGCTTGTAGGAATGATCTAATGTCTGCATCCATATGTACTGTGTTGTGGATAAGCAATGGCATTTAGAGGGAACTGACAGAAAACAGTCAATGTGTTACATTAGTCTGGTTGCTGTCCCACAATTGACACAATTGTGACATTATTACTAAATCATTCTACAGCAATAAAGGCAGGGTGAATGGAGGATGACTTATAAAAATGTGTGACTTTTAAGACTGCTGTTTGTTTTTCCATATGTACAGCCTGCACTTTCTGGTCTAGATTTTATTTAGACATTTCTTCCCATTTCCTAAAGTTCCAGTTGCTGACCCCCAAATTCTTTACTTAAGTAAAAGTTTAAATATCATTGTAATAATACAGTGTTGTAATAATAATAATACAACTCTAAAAAACACTTTATCATCATAGTAGACTATAACATAAAATCACTTAAACTTTAGTGATAATAATGTGTCCATTTATGAAGCACAAGTGATTGAGTTTCATCGGCTTTGGTGCAAATGAAAGTGACAACAGCTGCAATGCAGTCTTATTCAAGAGAGGTATAAGCAAGACCCCACCCCAAAAGGGAATGGTTTTGCATGTAGGGACCACAAACACAAATGCTCTGTCTTTATCCTTCCTGACTGATTTTTTTGAAGTTTTGTGCTTTGCTGGTGTCCTTATCACTACTGGTAGCATGAGGCAGCACCTGCAGTCAATCCTATTGCCCAAATTACTCAAAGATAGCACATCCATGCATGCATTCACAAGAAAGTTTGCTGTGTCTCCCAGCACAGTCTAAAGAGTATAGAGGAGATACCAGGAGAGTGGCTGTTACACAAGCAGAACTGGACAGAAGGGCAACCACCCAGCAGCAGGACAAGTATTTGCTCCCTTGTGCAAGGACAAACAGGAGAAGTACTGAGAGACCTACAGCATAACCTCCAGGCTACTGGTGTGCATGATTCCGACCAAACTGTCAGAAACACACTCCATGAAGGTGGCATTGGCAGTTATAATGCAGAAGTAATTTACAGATCAGTAATGTGCAATAATTTTTTTTAATAATACTAGACAAAAGTATGATGGTGGCTAAAGATCAACTGGTAAGGTTAATTGTACTCCGTGACAGTAGGACAGTCATTCAGAAACATGCAAAACATGAAAAAACTGACTGGAAATTGACTGATGTATAGATTTTTTTGTTGTGTGTGTGTGGTTTGTGCACATGTGCAGGCATGCCTCTTCCCTGCCAGGTCAACGGTGGATTGCATAACAGCTGCTGGTGCCCGTTCTCTGCACTACAATGTGTTACATAAGACAATTTGATGTCCAGAGTTTTAATCCTGCCTGTACTGCCTGAGATCTCCCATCTGGGATTTCCAGCCTATCCTCATCCTGAGCCTAACCCTCTTCTCCCCCCAGAGCTGTTTTATACAGTCACTGCTTCATATATGAGGATGTGTCAGAATGTCCCCTTTGATTAGTATGTCAGACCTTATTTTCATTTTAGTGGCCACAGGACCATTGTACAATAGCCCAAACTTTAATTTTAATCACCTTTATTTATAACATGACTAAAAAAGTTCAAAAGTGTAGAATGTTGTACATTTTTTTGTTTTGATATGTATGTCTGCAAATGTGCACAAACTGTAAGCAATGACTACAGTGAAATGTACAGTTGTCCACATCAGCATCTGAGTATGTCAGAAGTCTAACTCTTAAGGCAACACCTCTTCAGTTGATTTCTGTTTGCATATACTGTACAGTATTGACATTTCACCTAAGATTTTGTTATCCTCTGCTTAGGTCTAACCAAGCCAAAGTAGCATTATGTAACTGACTAACTAATTTAGCAAAAAAGATATATAAATTATGATGTACTAAAATGCAAGTTGTTTATTCATTAAAATTAGTGTACAGGCAAGATGTTGCACAGGTGCACGTAACCAGCACTTCTAACTGAAAATTCTTGTGTCCTATACCTTTATGTTGTTGAGGGATATGTTTTACCTTAAGTAACTGCAGCTTGTTGTAACAACATGATCCTTAGCCCTGACTCTTCCTTTCATTTGTGAGGGTCCATTCTTAATGTAATCCTTTTTTGAGTGTGTTGGAGTGACAAACCCAAGCAATAAAATAAGCTTAATAAAAATAAACCCTAAATATACTGCATGTCTTCTGGAAGAGTGTCTCTGATCTCAGAGGTGCAGAGCTTGTCAGAGTGAATATCTATAAACAGCATCTGGAAATCACCTCAGACAATCACCCAATTTACTGCTGTAAACCATGGAAAGTAGTGTGTGTGTGTTAGCTGCAAATGTGTAAACTTACCACATTGTTTAAGTTGCTGACAGATAAGATGAGGCTGTTCTAAAATATAAATCTCACACACAGAGTTTTGACTGGCTTTAATTCAGTTCATTCAATGGTTATAATATTCAATTTCTTCTATTCTATTATTTTTTTATTCTTACCCACCTTGTTCAGAGATGGATAGGCATCAAGTTTTAAAAATCTTAATTTTGTCATGGGCAACACCATGACACTCGAATAAATACAAGCCCAAAAACAAAATAAATAGTTATATAAAATCTGCCCTATGAATACTGGAAAGTCTAAATGTATACAACTCAGAAATACCTCTTACATTTGTTTTTCATATTTGTACACTATATAAAAATGTAGAATTGTGCTGCCAACATGTTGGAGTAGAACAAGAGGATTAGAGCACAGAGCTTGACTTGGATTCACAATTGTGTCAATGAGGAAATTCTCAGCAATATCAGTTGTTTGTAATTTGTAGAAGCCACAGAGGACAAGACATCTGGAATAGGACAGGAACAAACTTCTGCTGTATTTTATTAAACACTGGATTAAGCCCAATCTAGATAAAGTATGCATAAGTAATAATACTGCAACATGTATAATGCTGAAAACTGCTTACATGCTATAATGTGTTCTTATGGTAAACTTGACTTAGCTCATATACAGAAGCTAATTTCATAGTACTCATGAATCAAAGACATTAAATTGACATGAAGTTAACTGATTTCCATGGATACATCAAGAGGTTATTGCATAAGTATTATACAGTATTATACAACTATACAGCAGCACTCAAAAACAACTGTAACGTTTTGCATTAAATGCAGGGCTGGACCCAAGTTTGCAGGAAAAGAAAATTCAACTAAGGTATTTACAAGGAGAAGAAAATGAGGATGGAGGAATAGCCAGGGAACAGGTGACAATATCCACAGATAGAAGTAGAACGAACAAGGAGACAGGAAACAGGGAATCACGAGTAATATTTAACTGTGTAATGGGAATCCAGGAAACATGGAGGGAAAGGTGAGTACCTACAACTGGAGCATGAACCAGGATACACAGGGAGACAGGTGCATGGCAGGGGCTGTGCCTGTTGTTTCATATACTGCAAAGTTAAGGGCCAGATGGAATTCAGGCAACCATCTGTCCCAATCCTGGTGATGATCTTTAAGGTCCGATTGACTCTTTCTGTCATGTTGGTTTGGGGGTGGTAAGCTGTGCTGAGTTCTATTTCATCCTTTCTGACCACCAGAGGGCGGTGCTGTAAGCACTGAATGTTCCCTTCGCGCATGCGCAGTTAGAGTATTTATACCAACAAAGTCACGTGTGACCCTGGATGACCCCCGGAGGTGATATATTCCGGCGTCATCCAAGGCTCTTTTCCTCTTTTCTTCTTGTGCGCGGTTCGCATGGTGGCCGATTGCTTCGCAAGCGGCACATTTCTTACCAGTTGCTGGGAGCCCCGTGACCCGAGTGGTCGGAGAAGCGGATTCGCCCTCCAGGGGCTGCGACTGTGGATTCGGGATCTTCCCGTTGTTACATTACCCGGGAGGTAATAATTGTACGCTTTTTCGCTGTGGGTGCAGCAAAAGTTGTTTTCTGTTGGAGTGCCGAATTTGTTGGTGACGGTGGCGTTCGCGACCCCCTTCTTCAGGCGTGGGCGGCCTCCTATGGCCTTTGTTGTTCCCCCTTCCAGAGAATATCTGGAGGAGCTACATACCTGCTGGAGGAACCCAAGAGCCAGGTCTCGGCTTTCAGCAGATGGTCGAGTCCTAGCATCCATGCACAACGCAGCGGAGGCTGGCTTGGCACACATGCCAGCGGTAGAGCCAGCGGTGGCCTCCCTCATTGTGACACCTGAGGAGGCCCTGCGCCCCACTGTCCGGTGCCCGCGGCCCCAATGCCGGGTCACGGACAACGTGGTGACAAGGGCCTATGATGCTGGTGCGCGTGCTTGGCGTCTGGGAAACTCACTGGCGCACTTGATGTTTGCCTTATCGGCCTCCTTGCCGGACACCACAGATGCGGCTTCCGCTACGGCATTCAGCGATGCGGCATTGCAGACTTTTAACCCGTGAGCTGGGTAGGATGATGTCGTTTCTTGTCCAGACTCGGCGTCAGATATGGCTGGCACAGTCAGCTCTGACTGAGCAGTGTCGCAATGTCCTCCATAGTGTCCCTGTGGAACCGGGACACTTGTTTGGGTCAGCTGAATTGGCAGCACTGGAGCGCACCATTCAGGCTCGGGAGACCAGACAGCAGTTGTCGAGCCTCAGTAGACCCATGGCGCCCCCACCCACATTCAGAGTTCGGACAGCAGCTCCGAGGACCCGGCTGCCGCGTAGGACTCACCATGCTACTGGTCCTTACCAGCATCAGCGGGCGCTGAGGGTGGGCAGGGGCTTTCGGGAGCAAGCCTGTCCTGAGCCAGAACAGCCTTGGGCCCAGCGTCCTCCCCGTTGCCCCCCAAAGCCGGGAGCTTCACCCAACAGCACCTCAACTGTTGGGCTGCTCTCACTTCGGACCCATGGGTGGTTGCCATCTTGACTCATGGGTACAAGTTGCAGTTCCAACGCCGGCCCCCCGTTTCGAACCGGGTCAAAATGACCATCATCGGAGACCCGGCAAAAGCCCTGGCGTTGGACCAGGAGCTTTCTGCCCTCCTCACCAAAGGTGCGATCGAGGCAGTAGACCCTCTGTTACAGCCCAGAGGGTTCTATTCCCCAAGGCACTGTGGTCAGTGAACACATCAAAAGTCATTCCCTCAAGGAAATGTCTCCACTTCTCAACTGCATTCCTTTTCTGCTGTGGAGGAGTGCACTTCAGCACCATGGAGAGTTCTGGAGGCAAAAGCGATTAGCCACCCCTTGCCTTTGATGCTTTGGATTAGGACTGCCCCCAGCCCCACATCACTGGTGTCACAGTGAATTTGAAACCTGAGTTCTGGACAAAGCTAGGCCAGGACAAGTGGCAACTGCAGCAAGGTCTTGAGGTGGACCACTCCACCAAGGGACACCCTTCTTTTTCAAATGGTTGAGGAGAGCTGCTATGTCAGATAGCCTGGGGATGAACTTATGGTTCCAGCCAACCAACCCCAAAAACCTCTGGAGACTCCTCAGGTCTGTTGGAGGAGGATAGTCAGTTATTGCTGAAACTTTATCAGGATCCACCTCTACTCCCTTACCAGAAACTATATTCCTGAGGAATGTGAGTTGTGATTCAAACAAGTGCCATTTTTTCACATTAAGAGTCAGTTTTGCCTGATTTAAATTTCCAAACACAGCCTCCAGGTCCTGGGGCCTGTTTCAGAAAGCAGGTTTAGTGAAAACTCTGAGATCAAGGATAGTCAGGGTTTTCGGTTTCACAAAGTGGGTTCATATTGACTCTGAGTCACTTACTGCAGTAACTTAACTCTGTGAACTAGGGTTTTCAAGATAGCGGCTTGAAGGATGGCTGTGTGTAGTCGAGCTGGAGTGCCGTGTCACTGATTCTCTTTATATTTCAACCCGTACAACTTAATTTTACACGTTTAAGTCTTTGCTTTTCCATTATGAGCATAAATGAATACTTTTTGAGGCATTCAGAAAACATGCCACGTAAGAAAAAAACGATTTCTAGCACTCCGGACGAGGTCGAGGAGCGACCAAACACGGCGGCTAACACGAGCACACCTGGGTGTTCACTGTCAGAGGCAGTGGCTGAGATCACGACTAATATTTCCAAGATTATTGATGAAAAGATAAACCCAATTTCGCAACTTCTACAGATGCATCGTGCCAAGCTGGATACCCCGATTGAGGCCAAACTCTCCCCTGAAAGTTGGAGAAAGCGTGGTAATGTTTTTTCAGGACTTTTCAGCCTCTGTCCTGTGTAAACGCAAAATGTTTGATAGAGGAAAGAAACGTCTACGAACCATCAGCGCTGAATACAGGCAAATTTACCCTGCGCTCCTCAAGGTCAGTTTTCGTGGCACCGTTAAAGTGTTTCAGGACCCGGCCGCCGTCAAAAGCGTTCCTAAGTTCGCTGGATACAACCTGCTGGATAACGCTTGATTGCCTTTCTTACATCACGGACTATGATAGACACATCTCACGTTGTGAGTACATTCTTAAAACCTCAGCGGAGAGTTCAGATATGTCATTCTGAATGCACATAGTTATATTGTACGTTAAAAGAAAGCGGCATTGCCTCTTGACGATTCTAATGTACTGTACACAGTAATTATTGTTTCATTCTGTCGTTAGGGAACCTCATCACTTGAATTCTCGGTGTATAACGGGAGGTAAAGTGTACAAAATGTTATGTATGTTATGTAGGTTTTTTTTGTTTTGCTTTTTTTTGTTTGTTTTTTGTTCTCAGCTCACCATTGGTTTTTGTACCATGTGTTTTCCCCAAATGGTATATTTAAAATATATCATATATACTGCTGATGTCAAATTAAAAAATTTACACTTGGAATGTTAACGGCATTCATACACCTATTAAAAGAAGGAAGGTCTTATCCTACTTAAAAAGGGAAGGGGTGCATATTGCTTTGCTTTGCTCTCCATCTATTTCTGACCATGTAATAATTTCTGTAGAATATTATTTTGGTAGCCAAAATGCCCAAACCAGGTGTTGGAGATTAAATCCGCTAGTACTGTCAGACCATAATTTTATATCTTATTTCACTGAAGAATTCAAATACTTTATGTTTGTTAATTCGTCCAGCGACCCATCCTTGTTATGGGAAACATCCAAAGCTTTTTCTAGAGGTCTTATTATAGCATATGCATCAAGTAAAAGGCGTAAGTAAGCTGAACAGAAAGAGATCTTAGAATCTAAACTTAAGACAGTGGAGAAATCATACACTGAAAAACCTACCCTTGAATGAATGAGATCTCTGCACTGCGCTCTGCCTTAAACTCTTTGTTAACAAAAGAAGCAAACATAAAAATCCAGTATGCTAGACAGAGACTGTATGAATATAGGCACAAGACTGGTAAGACACAAGACGCACTTCTGCTTGCTCCTGCTTCTGCCAGTTTTACTTTGCTTTTATTCCTTTTTACTTCATGCATTCTTACCCAATGATTTTATAATACACTTTTTAACATTATTTTACCCCTTTCTTTTATCGCATTTGGAATTTTAGTGGGGATTTTATTTTTACTTTTATTTTTGATCAACCTCCGATGACCATGCCTCCCTTCCCTGAGGACGATCACAGCAAACTCCTACAGAAAATCACTATTCTGGAAACTATAGTGCAAAGGTTAGAGATGTACATGGAGATAAATGGACTATCTGGGAAAGAGGACACTACTCTACCACTCTACCATAGTAGCAGGCAAGAGCATGCTAGTATACAGATAACTAGCACTAACAAGACCGAGCAACAGGAGGGTTGTGTCCGGGTAAATAAAACTACTGGTATCAGTCCTCCCTGGAACGCTCTCGGAGCAAAGCCAAAGACTAAATCAGGACAAGCAACAGGCAGAACTCAGCGCCCAGAAATCTGTGATGCGACAGGCTGGTCAGCGTTACCATCCTCCTCAACTCCTGTGCAGAGGAAAGCACAGCCATGGATAACAGCTAAAGGGAAAAGGAGCAACAAAACTCCTAAGAAACTAACTGTACAGCTACAAAATAGATTCGCTCCACTACTGCAGGACCCTGGATCTTCATCTGATCACTTGGACAATCCTCCACATCCACAGAGAGGGGTAAGGTCTGAAAACTCAACAGAAGACAGAAAACTAAGAGGAAAGCTAACAGGGCCTCAGACTCTGATTGTGGGCGACTTGGCCCAAGGAATTTAGCAGTATCTTAGTCAAACCCCTTGAGCATGTTCAATGACTCATTTAAAAAAGGCAGTTTGCCTCAAACTTTGAGAGAGGCTAACATATCTTTAATTCTTAAAAAAGGTAAACTGGCCAATGATTGTTCATCATATAAACCCATCTCGTTGTTAAATGCAGACTTAAAGCTTCTTTCTAAAATTTTAGCCACCCAATTAGAAGGTCTTCTCCCCTTTCTTATTAAAGATGACCAAACAGGTTTCATTAAAGGACACAATTCTGTCAATAATATGCGTAGGTTGCTGAATATAATACAGCTAACCAAACAGCAATCTATAGAAGGTCTTGTGATTTCGTTAGATGCTGAAAAAGCATTTGACCGTATTGAATGGCCTTACTTATTTTATACGTTGCACAGATTTGGTCTCGGTGAGCATTTCATTAAATGGGTAAAATTACTGCATTGTTAACCTCTGTCCGCTGTGCTTACAAATGGTTTCTGTTCGTCCACTTTTAGTGTTGGGAGAAGCACAAGACAGGGTTGCCCCGTCGCCCTTTTTATTTGCCCTGGCAATTGAACAACTGGCAGAAGCTATCAGAACAAATTGCAATATATGTGGGTTAACAGTCGCAACTACCCAATATAAGCTTGCTTTATACACGGATGATGTTCTGATTTTCATGGTGGACCCAGAATTGTCTATTCCAGCCCTTATAGACACAATAAATAGGTTTGGAGCATTCTCAGGTTACAAATTCAGTTTTAATAAATCAAGTGCAATGCCCTTGGGTGGCTTAAAAGTGTTACCTCAGACGGTATCTTCTTTCCCGTTTGCGTGGTCTCCTGAAGGTTTTATTTACTTAGGCATAAGGTGACCCCTTCTTATGAGCAGATATACAGTGGGTACGGAAAGTATTCAGAACCCTTTAAATTTTTCACTCTTTGTGTCATTGCAGCCATTTGCCAAAATCAAAAAAGTTCATTTTATTTCTCATTAATGTACACTCAGCACCCCATCTTGACAGAAAAAAACAGAAATGTAGAAATTTTTGCAAATTTATTAAAAAAGAAAAACTGAAATATCACATGGTCATAAGTATTCAGACCCTTTGCAGTGACACTCATATTTAACTCACATGCTGTCCATTTCTTCTGATCCTCCTTGAGATGGTTCTGCTCCTTCATTGGAGTCCAGCTGTGTTTAATTAAACTGATTGGACTTGATTAGGAAAGGCACACACCTGTCTATATAAGACCTTACAGCTCACAGTGCATGTCAGAGCAAATGAGAATCATGAGGTCGATGGAACTGCCCAAGGAGCTCAGAGACAGAATCGTGGCAAGGCACAGATATGGCCAAAGTTACAAAAGAATTTCTGCAGCACTCAAGGTTCCTAAGAGCCTAGTGGCCTACATAATCCTCAAATGGAAAAAGTTTGGGACGACCAGAACTCTTCCTAGACCTGGCTGTCCAGCCAAACTGAGCAATCGTGGGAGAAGAGCCTTGGTGAGAGAGGTAAAGAAGAACCCAAAGATCACTGTGGCTGAGCTCCAGAGATGCAGTAGGGAGATGGGAGAAAGTTTCACAAAGTCAACTATCACTGCAGGCGCTTTATGGCAGAGTGGCCCGACGGAAGCATCTCCTCAGTGCATGAAAACCCGCATAGAGTTTGCCAAAAAACACATGAAGGACTCCCAGACTATGAGAAATAAGATTCTCTGGTCTGATGAGACCAAGATCGAACTTTTTGGCGTTAATTCTAAGCGGTATGTGTGGAGAAAACCAGGCACTGCTCATCACCTGCCCAATACAATCCCTAAAGTGAAACATGGTGGTGGGAGCATCATGTTGTGGGGGTGTTTTTCAGCTGCAGGGACAGGACGACTGGTTGCAATTGAAGGAAAGATGAATGCGGCCATGTACAGAGATATCCTGGAAGAAAACCTCTTCTAGAGTGCTCAGGACCTCAGACTGGACTGAAGGTTCACCTTTCAACAGGACAGTGAACCTAAGCACACAGCTAAAATAACAAAGGAGTGGCTTCGGAACAACTCTGTGACCGTTCTTGACTGGCCCAGCCAGAGCCCTGACCTAAACCCAATTGAGCATCTCTGGAGAGACCTGAAAATGGCTGTCCACCAACGTTCACCATCCAACCTGACAGAACTGGAGATGATCTGCAAGGAAGAATGGCAGTGGATCCCCAAATCCAGGTGTGAAAAACTTGTTGCACCATTCCCAAGAAGACTCATGGCTGTACTAGCTCAAAAGGGTGCTTCTACTCAATACTGAGCACAGGGTCTGAATACTTATGACCATGTGATATTTCAGTTTTTCTTTTTTAATAAATTTGCAAAAATTTCTACATTTCTGTTTTTTTCTGTCAAGATGGGGTGCTGAGTGTACATTAATGAGAAATAAAATGAACTTTTTTGATTTTGGCAAATGGCTGCAATGACACAAAGAGTGAAAAATTTAAAGGGGTCTGAATACTTTCCGTACCCACTGTACAAGGCTAATTTCACCCCACTTTTTGAACATATCTGAATGGATGTGGAAAGGTGGAATGTTCTTCCCATATGGATCTGTTAATTAATCTGTTAATCCAAGTCAAATGAAGATCTATGTTTTCTCTCTGATAACGGATGAAAGAGGATGAGTTGAGTTTTTCGAATTCCTGTGGAAAGACATATGGAGATTATGGAAACTGCATCAGAAAATATATGTTTCTGTGGAAACGGCATCTATACAAGAGAGCAACTGTTAGCTCTCAAGGGAACAAGTCTGCTTCTTGGTATAAAACCTGAAATCCCCCAAGACCCGAGGAGGCACAGGAGGGGCTGTAGAGCAGGAGTGAAGCATCGAGAAAAACGTAGGAGATTTAAACCATTTCTCCCAATAACTATTATGGGGAATGTGAGGTCACTCTGCAACAAAGTGGATGAATTACAGCTTTAGCTAGCAGCCAGCGAGAGTACAGAGAGTGTAGCTTGCTTTGCCTCACCGAGACCTGGCTGAAAAAAATATACCAGACAGCTCACTTGAACTGCCTGGGTTCTCACTAGTGTGAGCGGACAGAGGCAAACAGAGCGGCAAGAAAAGAGGAGGTGGTTTCGCAGTTTTTGTTAACTCTAAATGGTGCAACCCTGGACATGTAACAGTGAAAGACTGTATCTGTACTCCAGACACTGAGCTGTTGGTGGTTGGACTGAGGCCATACTACCTGCCCTGTGAGTTTTCACACGCCATTGCTGTGACTGTTTACATTCCTCCATCAGCTGCAGCACAGAGTGCATGTGACATCATCCACACAGTTGTCGCTGGTCTCCAAACAAAACACCCCAGTGCCCTTATACTAATTAATGGGGATTTTAACCATGTCAGTATTTCGGGAACTCTGACCAACTTCAAACAGTATGTGGACTGTGCAACACGAGAAAATAAGATTCTTGATCTCCTTTATGCCAATGTGAAGGAGGCATACAGCTCTTCAGCCCTACCCCCACTTGGTGGATCAGACCACAACTTAATATATTTAGTACCAACATACAAGCCCGTAGTAAGACAACAGTCTGCTACCAAGAGATATGTGAAAGTTTGGTCAAAGGATGCTGAGGAGGCCTTGCAGGAGTGCTTCAGGGTTACAAACTGGGACCTTTTCATGGACGCTCATGGTGAGGACATCAAAGGCATCTCTCACTGCATCACAGATTACATCCACTTCTGTGAGGACAATATTCCATCCAAAAAAGTTCGTTGTTTCCCCAATAATAAGCCATGGATAAATAAGGACATTAAAGGCCTCCTCAATAAGAAGAAGAGGGCATTCATGGCAGGAGACAAGGAGGAACTCCGAGCCGCACAGAAGGAACTCAAGAGGAAGCTGAGGGAGGCAAAGCAGCTCTATAGAGACAGAGTAGAGCACAAGTTGAGACAGAACAATATCAAAGAGGTGTGGAATGGGATGAAAATAATGACTGGTTATAAGAAGTTGCACACTGCTGTGGAAGGAGACCCAAAGTTTGCTAATGAACTTAACCTGTTCTTTAATAGATTTGACACCACCTCTGCTTCTTTCTCTGATCCACTGTCCTCACACACCATCCCTCCTCCCTACACCACCTTAGCTGATGCCTTGGGGTCTCTTCACATCCCCCCACCCAACATCTCTGCCAATGCTGCCTCCCCATTGCCCACTGATACCATCTCCTCTATCAGCAGCCATACAACATTGAAGTATACCTCACTTCCAACTCCTCCCCTGCCCTCATCACCTGACTCCTCATCAACACAATACACAGGCCCAGCCTTTGCCACAGAACAGGTGAGGAAGGAACTAGCTAAACTAAAGGCCAACAAAGCAAAAGGACCAGATGAGATCAGTCCCAGAGTACTTAAGGTGTGTGCTGGACAGCTTGCAGAGGTTTTTCAGAAACTTTTCAACCTCTCTCTGAGGCTCAAAAAGGTGCCTAAGTTATGGAAAACTTCCTGTATTGTCCCATTACCAAAAAGAACCCGTCCCAGTACCCTTAGTGACTTCAGACCAGTAGTGCTAACATCACATGTCATGAAAGTGTTTGAGAGACTGGTCCTGCAACACCTGAGGTCCCAAGTGTCTGAATTTCTGGACCCCCTGCAGTTTGCATATCAAGAACACATCAGAGTGGAAGATGCCATCATCTTCTTAATGCACAGAGCATACTCCCATCTGGAGAGGCAGGGCAACACTGTGAGAGTCATGTTTCTTGACTTTTCAAGTGCTTTCAACACTATTCAGCCCCACCTGCTAAGTGCAAAGATGCAGGATATGGAAGTTCCCGCAGATATGGTGGAGTGGATCAAAGACTAGCTCACTGGGCGGCCACAGTTTGTTCGCTTAGATGGCTGCATATCTGATGTGGTGATGAGCAGCACCGGTGCGCCTCAAGGAACTGTACTAGCACCTTTCCTGTTTACACTCTACACCTCAGACTTCCGCTACAATTCAGGAACCTGTCACCTCCAAAAGTTCTCTGATGACTCTTCAATCATTGGATGCATCAACAATAATAATGAGGAGGAATACAGACACTTGATAAAAAGCTTTGTTGATTGGTGTAACAACAACTGTCTAAAGCTCAACATCAAGAAAACCAGAGAACTGAGGTTGGACTTTAGGAGGAACAGGAAGACCCCAGTCCCTGTCTCCATCCTTGGAGACGAAGTAGAGATGTGGACTCCGACAAATACCTTGGAGTCCACATTAACAACAAACTAGACTGGTCAAACAATACAGATGCCCTCTTCAAGAAAGGACAGAGCAGACTGTTCTTCCTCAGGAGACTCTGTTCTTTTGGTGTGTGCAACAAGCTACTGAAGATGTTCTATCAGTCTGTAGTAGCGAGTGCACTGTTCTTTGCAGTTGTGTGCTGGGGAGGTGACATCAAGGCTAGTGAGGCCAACAGACTAAATAAGTTAATCAGGAAGGCAAAATCTGTTGTTGGACTGGAACTGGACAGTCTGGAGGCTGTGGCAGAGAGGAGGATGGTGGACAAAATCAACTCCATATTGGACAATCCTGCCCACCCACTTCATGAGGAACTGTGGCGAATGGGAAGTTCATTCAGCCACAGACTAATTCCCTCTAAAGCCAAGACTGAAAGATTCAGGAAGTCTTTTTGTGTCCACGGCCATAAGACTCCACTATAATTCCTCAATATAAACAATAACGCACACACACACACACACACACACACACAACCACCCCCAAATATATAGTTAATTACTTTATTAATTACTTTATGAATTACTATTAATCAATATAATTTAAATAATCTCAAATTTAATAACTGCTGTAACAACTGAATTTCCCCTTGGGGATTAATAAAGTACTTCTTCTTCTTCTTCTTCATATCTTGGTTGGGTCGAATCTCTCTTTTGAAAATGAACATACTTCCAAGGTTACTTTATCCCATTCAGATGATTCCGATAAATTTTACACAGAAAACCATTAGAAAACTAAATGGATGGTTTAGCTCTTTGATATGGGCCAAAAAAAAAAAAACACATATTAAGCTTTCCACTGTAACACTTCCTTCTTCAGTGGGTGGGCTTCACCTTCCAGATATACGGAAATACCAGTTTAGTGTCCATTTAAGTATTATTGCTAACTGGATACATGATGGATTCAAACATATATAGATATAGAAAGTTCATTAAACAAATATCCGTTGCTGAATTTATTGTTTTTCAAGAGGTTTAAATCTGTAAAGATGGCCTGTAGCAACCCAATTACAATTGGTACTGTGAGGGCATGGCAGTATATCAGACGGATGGAAAAGTAAATCTTGACTCACCTCAGTGTTCACTCCTATATGTGATAATTCTGATTTCTTACCAGGGATTTACACAGGTTTTCGAACATGGACACTTAAAGGCCTCACAACATTGGAAGGACTTTTTGATGGTCACATTTTATGTCTTTTGATCAGCTAGTAGAAAAATACAACATCCCACAGCAAGATTTCTTTCGCTACCTACAATTAAGAGACTTTGTAAGGAGAGACACCACTTTGTTTATGAATCGGGAGACATCAGCCGTAGAGAGACAACTTTTTCTATATTGAAACAAAGCTATAAGCTCTTTTTACAGAACTCTTAAGGAATGTGGTACTTCAGGCATAAAACATCTGAAAGAGAAATGGGAAAGAACTCTTAACGTACAGATCACGGATGATGAATGGGAGGACGCTTGGAGGAATGCAAAAACTTTGAGTATATGTAACAAAATCAAGGCAATACAGCTGAAAATCTTACACAGAGCTCATATTCCCCCTTCACGGAAACACAAATTTAAAAACGACTGCTCTTCACTGTGTCCAAAATGTAAAATAGAATAGGGGGATTTTGTTCATTGTTTTTGGTATTGCAGGAAAATTCAGAGGTTTTGCTGTAGGTCAAAAGATTAATTCAATTTTGACCACTGATATTGTTTGTGACCCTTTGAATATGTTGCTTGGAATACATTGTAATTCCATTGTAGATAAACATAAAAAGTCCCTCAATAGGCTCCTGACATTCTGTGCAAGAAAATGTATTTTATTAAACTGGATAACAGAAAAAGCCCCCTCAATATCACTTTGGCACAGAGTTGTTCTTGAATACATTTCTTTAGATTATTTAACTTGTAGTGTTCATGATAAAGCTTACATATTTCATAGAAGGTGGGAACCATTCTTGACATATATGGGGCTGAATATCTCTTCTATAATTTCTAGAGGACTTGCATAATTCAATTCAATTCAATTCAATTCAATTTCATTTGTATAGCGCCAAATCACAATACAAATCATCTCAAGGCACTTTACAAAACCTAAAACTAAAAACCCAACAATTCCCTTATGAGCAAGCACTTGGCGACAGTGGAGAGGAAAAAACTCCCTTTAACGGAAGAAAAAAAAACCTCCAGCAGAACCGGGCTCAGTTTGGGCGGCCATCTGCCTCGACCGGTTGGGGTGAGTGGATAGAGCAGAGAGAAAAGAACAGCAACAATAAACAACAAATAGACACTGCAAGTTGGTGGGGCCAGTAACTGCACATCAGCGATAAACAGCTCCAGGACCAGGGACACCTGCAGAAGGTACAGAGAGGGAGAGAGAGAGGGAGGGAGAGAGCACAAACTAGGGGAGAGAGAGAGCACAAGGTTAGTAACATTCAATGGTGGAATATACATGAGGTGGGAGGGGGGGGGGGGGGGGGGGTAGGGTAGGGGAGCTCAGTGCACCGATGGTCCTCGGGCAGTCTAGGCCTATAGCAGCATAACTAACTAAGGGATGGTTCAGGGTTGCCTGAAGCCAGCCCTAACTATATGCTTTGTCAAAGAGGAAGGTTTTAAGTCTAGCCTTAAAAGTACAGAGAGTGTCTGCCTCCTGAACCCAGGCTGAGAGCTGGTTCCACAGGAGAGGAGCTTGATAGCTAAAGGCTCTGCCTCCCATTCTGCTTTTGAGAACTCTGGGAACCACAAGTAGGCCTGCACTCTGAGAGCGAAGTGGTCTATTGGGATAATATGGTACTATGAGGTCTTTAAGGTATGAAGGAGCTTGATTATGAAGGGATTTGTACGTGAGAAGAAGGATTTTAAATTCTATTCTATATTTTACAGGGAGCCAATGAAGAGAAGCCAATATAGGAGAAATATGATCTCTCTTGCTAGTTCCTGTCAGGACTCTGGCTGCGGCATTCTGGATTAATTGGAGGCTTTTTATTAAGATATTAGGACATCCAGATAGTAATGAGTTACAGTAATCTAGCCTTGAGGAAACAAACGCATGGACTAGTTTTTCTGCATCATTTTGAGACAGGATGTTCCTAATTTTGGAAATGTTGCGCAGGTGAAAGAATGCAGTTCTAGAAATTTGTTTTATGTGTGAGTTAAAGGACATGTCCTGGTCAAAAATAACTCCAAGGTTTTTTACAGTAGTGCTGGAGGCCAGGGTTATGCCATCTAGAGTAGCTATAATTTTAGAAAAGTTATTTCTGAGATTTTTAGGCCCAAATATAATGACTTCTGTTTTCTCCGAGTTTAAAAGTAAAAAGTTACTGGTCATCCAAGCCTTTATGTCAGTTAGACAGGCTTGAAGTCTGGTTAACTGGTTTGTGTTAACAGGTTTAATAGATAGATATAACTGAGTGTCATCCGCATAGCAGTGGTAATTAATAGAGTGCTTCCTAATGATATATCCTAAAGGAAGCATGTACAGGGTGAACAGAATCGGTCCTAGCACAGAACCTTGTGGAACTCCATAACTAACTTTTGTTCGTGTGGAAGGTTCATCACGGACATGAACAAACTGGAATCTGTCCGATAAATAGGATTGGAACCACTTTAACGCTGTTCCTCTGATACCAATCACATGCTCCAGTCTCTGTAATAAGATGTTGTGGTCAATGGTGTCGAATGCTGCACTAAGGTCTAGGAGGACAAGTATCGAAACAAGTCCATTATCTGAGGCTAAGAGAAGATCGTTGGTAACTTTCAACAGTGCTGTTTCTGTACTATGATGTGCTCTAAATCCTGATTGGAAATCTTCAAATAGTTCATTCCTGTGTAAGTGGTCTGATAGCTGCTTAGCAACAGCTTTTTCTAGGATTTTAGAAATAAATGGCAGGTTGGATATTGGTCTATAATTAGCCAAGACACCTGGATCAAGACTAGGCTTTTTGAGTAAAGGTTTGATTACTGCAGTCTTAAAGGCCTGTGGTACGTAGCCTGATACTAGAGATAAATTTACCAAGTCCAATAAAGATGAGTTCATTAATGGCAGGGTGCCTTTAAGCAGTCTAGTCGGGATGGGGTCCAAGAGACACGTTGATGATTTCGATGAAGCAACTACTGATGTAAATTCAGAGAGATCTATAGGAGAGAAGCAGTCTAAACATAACTGAGGTCCTACAGATGATTCAAGAGCTACTGTAGTAAAAGATTCATTTATTGCAGGTATAGGAAGCATCTGCTGAATTTTATCTCTAATAGTTGTGATTTTATTTGTAAAGAAACTCATAAATTCATCACTGCTGAGAGCTAAGGGAACACTGGGCTCAACAGAGCTGTGACTTTTTGTCAGCCTGGCTACAGTGCTGAAAAGAAACCTGGGATTGTTCTTATTTTCCTCTATTAGTG
Organism: Mastacembelus armatus; assembly: GCF_900324485.2. NCBI lineage: Eukaryota > Metazoa > Chordata > Actinopteri > Synbranchiformes > Mastacembelidae > Mastacembelus > Mastacembelus armatus. The sequence continues at coordinate 20,523,671 of NC_046654.1, forward strand.
ATGAATAGTATGCAGTTCTGGCTTTACGGAGAGCTTTTTTATATGTTAGTAGACTGTTTTTCCAGGCTAGAAAAATTTCCTCTAAGTTTGTGGAACGCCACTTCCTTTCCAGCCTTCGTGATGCCTGCTTTAAGGTACGAACATGTAAATTATACCATGGGGCTAGTCTTCTCTGAATCACTAACTTCTTTTTCAGAGGGGCTACAGAATCAAGCGTTTCACGCAGTGAGGTTACAGCGCTGTCAACAACATGATCAATTTGGTAGGGAGTAGGATTAAGGCAGCTGCCCTCCACTATGTTTATACTTGGCATAGATGCAAATAAAGATGGAATCATTTTCTTAAATTTATTAACAGCGTTGTCGAATAAACATCTGCTGTAGTGGAATTTTCTTCCAGACGCTGCATGATCCATCATTTTAAATTCGAAAGTTATTAAAGAATGATCTGACAAAACAGGATTTGGGGGGGAAATTATTAGATGTTCAATTTCGATGCCATAGGTCAGAACAAGATCAAGGGTGTGATTAAAACAGTGGGTGGGTTTATTAACGTTTTGAATGAAACCAATTGAATCTAATATAGAATTAAATGCAATGCTGAGGCTGTTATTTTCAACATCTACATGAATGTTAAAATCTCCCACTATAATGACTTTATCTGATCTAAGCACTAAATCAGACAGGAAGTCAGGGAATTCAGTTAAAAACTCTGAGTAAGGAACAGGTGGACGGTACAAAATGACAAGTAGAACTGGTTTTTGTGTTTTCCAGTTTGGATGTGAGAGACTAAGAGTGAGGCTCTCAAATGAGTTATAACTGAGTTATATAATTTAAGTAATCTTCAGTGTTTGTATGTATATATATATATTGAAAATCAATAAATACATACAACAAAAAAAAAAAAAAACTGTGAACTAAACCTGCTCACTGGCAGGTTTTATAAACTCTGAATTGTTTCTGAGCCAATTGGCATTTGGGCTGAAGATGAGGCAGGAGATATGGCGTCCCCTTTTGTTGAAGAACCGACTGATGCAGAAGCACAGCCGCTTCGGCGAATTCTGTGTCAAGAATCAAATCCTGACGTCTTTTCTTTTTCTGAAGAATACCTTTATTAGCGATACCGTTTTCTGTCAGTTCGCTTCATTATCCTCACAATATACTCAGCCCTTACATATCCCATATGACTTCTCATGGGCACGCTCTAAAATCAGAGCAAATTCTTTTAGTAGCTCTTACTATTTTTGCAAGTGGACATTTCCTTTATAATTTCAGTAATGCAGAACACATTTCAAAGGCAAGTGCGTGTCGGACAGTCATAAATGTGAACCTTGAGCTTAAATATCTGCTGTAGTCCTTTGTGGTCTTCCCCAGTCACAGACTGCATGTCTGCATGTTAACAAAGAGGAATTCTACAAAATTGCAGGTATCACTATAAGCAAGAATTGGCACATTCAGTCTGTAGCTTCGACACTGTAAGAGACAGTAAAGTCGTGGAAGTTATGTGCTTTTAGTTTGGTAATTTCCGTTGTTGGGCGGAAGTTTATTTTGAAAGGAAGGTTAACGGGGGAGGAGAAAAAGGAAAAAAAAACAAAAACAGTGCTTGAACGGAAGACAGACGCACGAATGAGCTGAAAGATAAACAAAAAGGAAAAGGTTTAGCTTCGGTCAGATTGGGGAACAAGGTTTGTGAAGAATATTTATGTTTCTAAAATGTATTGGTATTTTAAGTTGTGAAAATGGACAAATTATACAAATAAGTTATGGTTGTTCGTTAACACGGTGTTCTTTTTTTTATTTTTACTCCCTTCAGCTCGTACGTTGGTTTAAGATAACAAAGGACAATAAAGTAAAGTTACAAAACCATCAGTTTTAGGCTTTTTCTTCGACCGGATGCTACAGACACTTTACACACAAATCAATTTGTATATTTTAGGGTTTCCAGGCGTGATCGGCTACATAGATGGGACTCGTGTACCTATTGTGGCTCCCGCTTTAGAAATGCGATTATGTCAATAGGAAATCATTCCACAGGTAAATAGTGGCCTTTAGCATTCATTATGAAAGATCATTCCATCACAACTACTGAAGATTTTTTTGTTCTGTATGTGATACATCATATGTGATAGATCTTGGCTAATTATAGACCAATATCCAACCTGCCATTTATTTCTAAAATCCTAGAAAAAGCTGTTGCTAAGCAGCTATCAGACCACTTACACAGGAATGAACTATTTGAAGATTTTCAATCAGGATTTAGAGCACATCATAGGACAGAAACAGCACTGTTAAAAGTTACCAACGATCTTCTTTTAGCCTCAGATAATGGACTTATTTCTGTACTTGTCCTCCTAGACCTTAGTGCTGCATTCAACATCATTGACCACAACATCTTTTTACAGAGACTGGAGCATGTGACTGGTATCAGAGAAACAGCGTTAAAATGGTTCCAATCCTATTTATTGGACAGATTCCAGTTTGTTCATGTCCATGATGTACTTTCTACACGAACAAAAGTTAGTTATGGAGTTCCACAAGGTTCTGTGCTAGGACGGATTCTATTCACCCTGTACATGCTTCCTTTAGGATATGTCATTAGGAAGCACTCTATTAATTACCACTTCTATGCAGATGACACTCAGTTATATCTATATATTAAACCTGTTAACACAAACCAGTTAACCAGACTTCAAGCCTGTCTAACTGACATAGAGGCCTGGATGACCAGTAACTTTTTACTTTTAAACTCAGAGAAAACAGAAGTCATTATATTTGGGCCAAAAAATCTCAGAAATAACTTTTCTAAAATTATAGCTACTCTAGATGGCATAACCCTGGCCTCCAGCACTACTGTAAAAAACCTTGGAGTTATTATTGACCAGGACATGTCCTTTAAATCACACATAAAACAAATTTCTAGAACTGCATTCTTTCACTTGCACAACATTTCCAAAATTAGGAACATCCTGTCTCAAAATGATGCAGAAAAACTAGTCCATGCATTTGTTACCTCAAGGCTAGATTACTGTAACTCATTACTATCTGGATGTCCCAATATCTCCATAAAAAGCCTCCAGTTAATCCAGAATGCCGCAGCCAGAGTCCTGACAGGAACTAGCAAGAGAGATCATATTGGCTATATTGGTTTCTCTTCATTGGCTCCCTGTAAAATATAGAATAGAATTTAAAATCCTTCTTCTCACATACAAATCCCTTTATAATCAAGCTCCTTCATACCTTAAAGACCTCATAGTATCATATTATCCCAATAGACCACTTCGCTCTCAGAGTGCAGGTCTACTTCTGGTTCCCAGAGTTTCCAAAAGCAGACTGGGAGGCAGAGCCTTTAGTTATCAAGCTCCTCTCCTGTGGAACCAGCTCCCAGCCTGGGTTCAAGAGGCAGACACTCTCTGTACTTTTAAGGCTAGACTTAAAACCTTCCTCTTTGACAAAGCATATAGTTAGGGTAGTTAGGGCTGGCTTCAGGCAACCCTGAACAACCCTGAACCATCCCTTAGTTATGCTGCTATAGGCTTAGACTGCCCGAGGACCATCGGTGCACTGAGCTCCCCTACCCTAACCCCCCCCCTCCTTTTCCTTCCCCTCCCCTCTCTTCCTCTCCTCCCACCTCATGTATATTTCACCAATGAATGTCACTAACCTTGTGCTCTCTCTCTCCCCTAGTTTGTGCTCTCTCCCTCTCTCTCTGTTCTCTCTGTACCTTCTGCAGGTGTCCCTGGTCCTGGAGCTGTATATCGCTGATGTGCAGTTACTGGCCCCACCAACCTGCAGTGTCTATTTGTTGTTTATTGTTGCTGTTCTTTTCTCTCTGCTCTATCCACTCACCCCAACCGGTCGAGGCAGATGGCCGCCCAAACTGAGCCCGGTTCTGCTGGAGGTTTTTTCTTCCGTTAAAGGGAGTTTTTTCCTCTCCACTGTTGCCAAGTGCTTGCTCATAAGGGAATTGTTGGGTTTTTAGTTTTAGTTTTTGTAAAGTGCCTTGAGATGATTTGTATTGTGATTTGATGCTATACAAATAAAATTGAAATTGAAATTGAAATTGAAATGGATCATATGTGATGCATTATGTGATAACGAACGTGGATGCAAAGTGGCCTGGATTTGTGCATGACTGAATTTTTCGTGAGTGTGCCCTAAGCCACAGATTTTCCCATGGTGAGTAGCCTACTAATATACACCTCTCTATGTTCCATTATCCATGTATCTCTATACGTATATTAAAATGTTAAACTGCATGCTCTCCTTTTTATAGGAGAGCTTGATGGTTACCTCCTTGGTGAGAGAGGATACTCCTGCCAGCCACATCTTTTAACACCTCAATTCAGCCCATAGCAGGACTTGGGCCACAACTGAAATGGCATACTGAAGGCACTGAAGATGTCCCAGATGGTAGAATAATTGGGGACACAATTTGTTTGAATAATTTTTCAGAATAAAACAAAGAGAACATATATGTATCAAGTCTTTATTTTCTGCAAGTACAGATGCAATAAATGGTCATTTTATGTTAAAAGATCATACATCAGTAGCACCCCATCGCCTTACCCACCGTTAACTTGTGTTCCAGCAGCTGGATTTCTAGTTGGGTCTTAGTTATCTGGAGTTTTAAATGATCCATCACCAAATTCATTAAGAATATTTGCTTCTCCAAGTATACTTTATACAGTTGTTTCACTGGGAGCTAGAAGAACACAAAAAGAATGATGCTCATAGTGCCATAGCCACTTAGTATTATTGCAAGTCATTATTCAACAGGAGACACAATTTTACAGTGGCTAGTTGGGCAGTGGATGTAGATGGATGGACGGATGGCTCCTCTTCATTACCACATTCAGCATTGCTCTATGACAAAAATGTGTGGTATACTATTGTATAGTGTCATCAACTATTAAATGCTCTGTAAACTTGTACAGTGCCTTGCGAAAGTATTCATACCCCTTGAAATTTTCCACACTTTGTCACGTTACAACCACAAATGTAAAATGTATTTTATTGGGATTTTATGTCATAGACCAACACAAAGTGGCACATAATTGTGAAGTGGAATGAAAATGATAAATGGTTTTCAGAATTTTTTACAAATATCTGAAAAGTGTGGCGTGCATTTGTATTCAGCCCCCCTGAGTCAATACTTTGTAGAACTACCTTTTACTGCAATTACAGCTGCAAGTCTATTGGGGTATGTCTCTACCAGCTTTGCACATCTAGAAAATGAAATTTTTGCACATTCTTCTTTGGAAAATAACTCAAGCTCAGTAAGATTGGATGGAGAGCATCTATTGACAGCAATTTGCCACAGATTCTCAATTGGTTTCAGGTCTGGACTTTGACTGGGCCATTCTAACACATGAATATGCTTTGATCTAAACCATTCCATTGTTGCTCTGGTTGTATGTTTAGGGTCGTTGTAATGCTGGAAGGTGAACCTCCATTCCAGTTTCAAGTCTTTCGCAGACTAACGGGCTTTCTTCTAAGATTGTCCTGTATTTGGTTCCATCCATCATCCCATCAACTCTGACCAGCTTCCCTGTCCCTGTTGAAGAAAAGCTGATGCTGCCACCACCATGTTTCACGGTGGGGATGGTGTGTTCAGGGTGATGTGTAGTCTTAGTTTTTCGCCACACATAGCGTTTTGCATTTAGGCCAAAGAGTTCAATTTTGGTCTCATCTGACCAGAGCACCTTCTTCCGTTTGCTGTGTCCCCCACATAGCTTGTGGCAAACGGCAAACAGGACTTCTTATGGCTTTCTTTCAAGAATGGCTTTCTTCTTGCCACTCTTCCATGCAGGTCAGATTTGTGGAGTGCATGACTAATGTGGTCAGATTCTCCCACCTGAGCTGTGGATCTCTGCAGCTCCTCCAGAGTTACCGTGGGCCTCTTGGGTGCTTCTCTGATTAATGCTCTTCTTGCCCGGCCTGTGAGTTTAGGTGGACAGCCATGTCTTGGAAGGTTTGCAGTTGTGCCATATTTTTTCCATTTTCAGATGATGGATTGAACAGTGCTCTGTGTTCAAAGCTTGGGATATTTTTTTATAACCTAACCCTGCTTTAAACTCCACTACAACCTTATACCTGACCTGTCTGATGTGTTCCTTGGACTTCATGGTGCTGGTTGTTCACTAATGTTCTCTAACAAGCCTCACAGCTTCACAGAACAGCTGCATTTATACTGAGATTAAATTACACAGGGATTCTATTTACTAATTAGGTGACTTCTGAAGGAAATTGGTTCCACTGGTCAGTGAACCGCTCTTAGCCTGGTCCTTCACCTAGGACCTGTTTGCCTTGGGAGACCCTGCCAGGAGCATATAGCCCCGGACAACATAGCTCCTAGGATCATACGGGCACGCAAACCCCTCCACCATGATAAAGTGGTGGTTCAAGGAGGGGTTCACTTACCTCTTATGAAGTGAAAACCGAGGACTGTGACATCGCCCGGCATGGCGAAGCTGGGGCCCCACCCTGGAGCCAGGCCCGTTGGCGAGCGCCTGGTGGCTGGGTCTCCCCCCATGGGGCCCAACTGGGCAAAGCCTGAAAGAGCGACGTGGGGCCGCCCTTCTGTGGACACACCACCCGCTGGAGGATCCATAAGGGACCGGTGTTTAGTGGATCGGGGACAGGGGTCAGGGACCTCAGCGTCCCGATGCCTGGATGCTGAAACTGGCTCTAGGGACATGGAATATCACCTCACTGGGGGGGAAGGAGCCTGAGCTTGTGCAGGAGGTCGAGCGGTACTGACTAGAGATAGTCGGGCTAACCTCCATGCACAGCCTGGGCTCTGGAACCCAGCTCCTTGAGAGAGGCTGGACTCTTCTACTCTGGAGTTGCTCACGGTGAGAGGCGGCGAGCTGGTGTGGGCTTGCTCATAGCACCCCAGCTTAGCCGCCACGTGTTGGAGTTTTCCCCCCAGAGTGAAAGGGTCATTTCCCTGCGTCATCGGGTCGGGGATATGGGCCGAACAACAGTGCAGAGTACCCGGCCTTTTTGGAGTCTCTTGGGGGGGTGCTGAAAGGTGGGGGACTTGGGGGACTTCAATGCTCACGTGGGCAGATACAGTGAAACCTGGAGGGGCGTAATTGGGAGGAACGATCTCCCCGATACGAACCCGAGTGGTGTTCTGTTGTTGGACTTCTGTGCTAGGCACAATTTGTCCATAACGAACACCATGTTCAAGCATAAGGGTGTCCATCAGTGCACATGGCACCAGGACACCCTAGGCCGGAGGTCAATGATTGACTTTGTAGTTGTGTCATCTGACCTTCGGCTGTATGTCTTGGACACTCGGGTCAAAAGAGGGGCAGAGCTGTCAACTGATCACCACCTGTTGGTGAGTTGGATCCGCTGGCGGAGGAGGAAGCGGGACAGACTTGGCAGGCCCAAACGTACTGTGAGGGTCTGTTGGGACTGTTTGGCCGAACCCACTGTCAGAGGGGTCCTTAACTCACACCTCCGAGAGAGCTTCTACCAGATCCCGGGGGAGGCTGGGGACATTGAGTCCGAATGGACCACATTTTCCACCTCCATTGTTGACGTGACGGCTAGGAGCTGTGGCCGCAAGGCTTCGGGTGCCTGTCGTGGCAGCAATCCCCGAACCTGGTAGTGGACACCATAGGTAAGGGATGTCGTCAAGCTGAAGAAGGAGTCCTACCGAGCTTCAATTGCTTGTGGGACTCCCAAAGCAGCTGATGGGTACCGTCGTGCCAAGCGTGCTGCAGCCCAGGTGGTGACGCCGGCAAAAACTCGGGGATGGGAGGAGTACGGTGAGGCCATGGAGGAGGACTACCTGTCGACCCTGAAGAGATTCTGGCAAACCGTCCGGCGCCTCAGGAGGGGGAAAAATTGCCCTACCAACACTGTTTACAGTGGAAGTGGGGAGCTGCTGACCTCGACTGGGGATATTGTCGGACGGTGGAAGGAATACTTCGAGGATCTACTCAATCCCGTCAACACGTCTTCCATAAGGGAAGCAGGGGCTGGGGATTCAGAGACTGATCCATCCATCACCTAAGCCGAAGTCACTGAGGTAGTTCGGCAGCTCCTCGGTGGCAAAGCACCGGGGGTGGATGAGGTCCACCCCGAGTACCTCAAGTCTCTGGATGTTGTTGGGTTGTCATGGTTGACACACCTGTGCAACATCGCGTGGCATTCGGGGACAGTACCCCTGGATCGGCAGACCGGGGTGGTGGTTCCTCTTTTTAAGAAGGGGGACCGGAGGGTGTGTTCCAAGTATAGAGGGATCACACTCCTCAGCCTCCCGGGGAAGGTCTATGTCAGGGTGCTGGAGAGGAGGATCCGGCCAATGGTCGAACCTCGGATACAGAAGGAACAATGCGGTTTCCGTCCCGGCCGTGGAACACTGGACCAGCTCTACACCCTCTCGAGGGTGCTCGAGGGTTCATGGGAGTCTTCCCAACCAATTTAATTCAATTCAATTTTATTTGTATAGCGCCAAATCACAATACAAATCATCTCAAGGGACTTTACAAAAACTAAAATTAAAAACCCAACAATTCCCTTATGAGCAAGCACTTGGCGACAGTGGAGAGGAAAAAACTCCCTTTAACGGAAGAAAAAACCTCCAGCAGAACCGAGTTCAGTTTGGACGGTCATCTGCCTCGACCGGTTGGGGTGAGTGGATAGAGGAGAGAGAAAAGCACAGCAACAATAAACAACAAATAGACACTGCAGGTTGGTGGGGCCAGTAACTGCACATCAGCGATATACAGCTCCAGGACCAGGGACACCTGCAGAAGGTACAGAGAGAGAGAACTGAGAAAGAGGGAGACAGCACAAACTAGGGGAGAGAGAGAGCACAAGGTTAGTGACATTCAGTGGTGGAATATACATGTGAGGTGGGAGGAGAGGAAGAGAGGGGAGGGGAAGGGGGGGCGGGGGGGGGGGGGGGGGGGGGGGTTAGGGTAGGGGACCTCAGTGCTGCACCAATGGTCCTTGGGCAGTCTAGGCCTATAGCAGCATAACTAAGGGATGGTTCAGGGTTGCTCAGGGTTGCCTGAAGCCAGCCCTAACTATACGCTTTGTCAAAGAGAAAGGTTTTAAGTCTAGCCTTAAAAGTACAGAGAGTGTCTGCCTCCTGAACCCAGGCTGGGAGCTGGTTCCACAGGAGAGGAGCTTGATAACTAAAGGCTCTGCCTCCCATTCTGCTTTTGGAAACTCTGGGAACCACAAGTAGACCTGCACTCAGAGCAAAGTGGTATACTGGGATAATATGGTACTATGAGGTCTTTAAGGTATGAAGGAGCTTGATTGTGAAGGGATTTGTATGTAAGAAGAAGGATTTTAACCCTCTGGGTTTTGAGGGGGTTTTGGGGGCCTGGACAAATTTTGACATGTACTGACATTTGTGCTTTTTTCAGTGTCTTTTAAACATATTAATGTCTAAAGTCTGATAACACTGTAATCAGCACAAAATTGGCTACAATAATATGTGAGCAGCAAGTTTATACATGATTGTGTTTTTGAGAAAAAAGTGTTTATGCATGGTTAGTGCAAAACTACAATTTTTTACTCACTGAAATAAGACCATAAAACACAAACAGAACATTGGTTCAAAAGACTTTGGAGACCTGAATGTTTACTTCAGAGTGCTGTGAAAGTCATCTTGTTCACACATTCACAGTAAACAATACACTGATTTAAATTTTCTAAGACACTTTTTGTCCAGAAAGGCCATATGTAAGAGGGTGTGTCTGAGGATGAATAGTCATGTGATTTACCCGAGAACACAAAAGACGCACTGAACGACCAGACAAAGACGCGCATAATGAGCCTTTCAGTCAATGTAGATGGGAGGGGATTAGTGCAGCACAATACAAAACAATGAGGAGCCAAACGATCCTCATTTGAGTTAAAATCAGTGTTTTTACTCTGAGGACAAACTAAACTATTTATCTCTGTGTGGAATATAAGAAGCGCTTCTTCACGTCTGTGACGCGCCATCATCCAAACACGCAGAAAAGTGAGTAAATTCTATGATGAAGTTTGACGTTTTATGTCATTTCTCGGGGGGGTGCACATGTTTACCTGGTTCACCTGAGATTATTTACATGTGAACAGTGAACAGAGTACAAGGCCGCATTACCTGTTGTAATGAGGTGAGACAGGGAAAAACGGACTTCTCCTTACGTTCATACGGATTAAATAAAAAGTGATGATTTGTTTTTGTCTTGAATTCTTTCACTCAAAAGAAAACATTTCAAGCTTTGTAGCCATATAATTCTTATTTTTATGAGGCAAGTATTCGCTGAGATTCTGGTTGTTTTATTTACGCGTCTGTGAAGAGAAATGGCAGAGACAGAAATGTCCGAGAGCGCAACCTGTCGGCTTTCTTAATTTAAAAAAAGCACAATGTTTTGTTGTTATTATGATGGTATACCACTAAAACTAGACCCTTTACAGATGATATATATATTGAATGATATACTTCTTTTATCTGTACGATCAGAATTGACGGAGTAATTTAAGTTTGTTTCGGCCTTATCAGAAAAAGATGCGTCAAAACGCGCCGGCGCGTTCGTCGACCCCAGAGGGTTAAGTATCTCGGGGTCTTGTTAACGAGTGAGGGAAGGACGGAGTGCGAGACAGATAGACGGATTGGGGCATCGGAAGCAGTAATGCGGTCGGTGTACCGGTCCGTTGTGGTGAAGAAGGAGCTAAACCGGAAGGTGAAGCTCTCGATTTACCGGTCAATGTACGTTTCTACCCTCACCTATGGTCATGAGCTTTGGGTCATGACCGAAAGGACAAGATCGCGGATACAAGTGGCTGAAATGAGCTTCCTTGGCCGGGCGCTCCCTTAGAGATAGGGTGAGGAGCTCGGTCACCCGAGAGGAGCTCGGAATAGAGCCGCTGCTCCTCCACATCGAGAGGAGTCAGTTGAGGTGGCTTGGGTGTCTGTTTCGGATGCCTCCTGGGCGCCTCCCCGGGGAGTGTTCCGGGCATGTCCCACCGGGAGGAGGCCCTGGGGAAGACCCAGGACATGCTGGAGGGACTATGTCTCCCAGCTGGCCTGGGATTGCCTCGGTGTCCCCCCGAAAAAGATGGAGGAAGTGTCCAGGGAGAAGGAAGTCTGAGTATCCCTGATTCAGCTACTGCCCCCATGACCCGGCCCCGGATAAGCGAAAGAAGATGGATGGATGGATTGGTTCCACTGGATTTTAGTTAGGGGTGTCAGTAAAGAGGGCTGAATACAAATGCATGCTACTGTCACAAAGTGGGGTTGTATTTTAAAAGGACCAAAAAACGCTCACACTGGTACCCAGTGCACGGTTGATTTTATTAACAGAAACAAACACAGGAAATAAGGCTTAGGGCTCGGAGAACAGAAAGTAAAAACCAGACTAGACGAACACAGAACTCGGAAGAACAGACACATGAACACTGAACTCGGAAGAAATACGGCCTGGGTCACACACACCCTCAGGGACACAACAGGCAACACAAACTCATGGAACACAGACTCAGAAGAACTAGGAAGACGAAGACGAGGGTTGCACACACTCTCGGGGACACAACAGGCAAAACAAACTCATGGAATACAGACTAGGAATACGGCCTGGGTCACACACACTCTCGGTGACACAACAGGCGACACTGACACGCGAATACAGAACTCAGAAAAACAACAGGGCATCCAACCTGGGTCACACACTCACTCGGGGACACAGTAGGGGACGCTAACACACAAACACAGAACTCAGAGACAGGGCATCCAACCTGGGTCATGCACTCACTCGGGGACACAGCAGGTGAAACAGACACACGAACACAGAACTCGGAAATAAAGCCTGGGTCACACAGGCACATACAGACACAGACTCGGAAGAACTAGACACATACACAAGACACTCGAAGAGACACATAAAGAAAAGGGCAACTTAACTAACAACACTCCATAGACAAAATCCAAACAGGGGAAAAAACTCTGGCAGGGCTGGAACAAAAGGCTGGGTATGTCTGACAATGTCTGATAACATAGACTAACAACCTGGCGGCTGGCTGTGGGAGAAGGAGGGGTATATAACTAAGGGAAAACGAGACAGGTGAAACATATCAAAATCAAGTCAAAGTAAAACGAATGGACAAACTGGATCCTGCAGGATCCTTCATAATAAAAGTCCAGGACAGGAAGTGGGCCACTGGATCATGACAGCTATACCATCCATCCATCCATCTATTCTATCTATACCTGCTTATTCCTTAACCAGGGTCATGGGGATCTGCTGGAGCCTATCCCAGCTCTCCTTCGGGTGGAAGGCAGGGGTACACCCTGGACAGGTGCATGCCACACTTTTCAGATATTTATTTGAAAAAAAAAATTGAAAACCATTTATCATTTTCCTTCCACTTCAGAGTTATGTACCACTTTCTGTGGGTCTATGACATAAAATCCCCAAAAAATACATTCGTTTGTGGTTGTAATGTGACAAAATGTGGAAAATTTCAAGGGGTATGAATACTTTTGCAAGGTACTGTATACCTCAATAGTATTCTGCGGGCATCCTGTCTGTGTGGCAGCCAACAAGGTTTCCTCATCATTATCATCCTCCTATAATGGAAAAAAAAATTAACACTATTCTCCATTCTGCTCTGTTAGGGCAATTCATTAGGAAGAATAAAAATACAGTATGCCCATGAGTTCTGTTATGGCAGAAGGCTCGACCAAACATATTACACCATCAATTACTGTTTGGTGACAAAATAGATGTAATTGAAAACAAATTACTCAAATGACAACTGATTTAACAAATGTGCAGAGAGGCTACACTCATTACTGAATATTACTTTGTTAGTATGAAGTCCAGAATTGCAGAACATTCTCTTGGTGCTAGTGTTTCCAGGTAAAGGGTTTTCAGGTAGCACCAAGATGGAAACTGAAACTAATCAGGTTAATGAAAATCAAATCCAGTGCTAATTGTAATGTTTTGGTGTAAGATGAATAATTTTAAGGGGCTGTCTTGATTGTTTTTAAAGGTTTTCTGCCTTGTTTGAGTCTATTACTATAGGAGGCACAATGGATGATCCCAACCTAAAAATCTCCTACACTTGATAATTCAAATCCTAGAAGCTGCTGTGGTCTTTCTCCTGTCACTGGGTACAATTCAAATCCCTTATTGATCATGCTCTGAGAAGCGAGGAGGCTGTCTGGAGCAGAGATGAGTGAGGATAGAGCAGGTGTGTACCAAATGTTGATATGTTGAACTTTGACCCCATTTGTCCTGAGCAATCACTGTTTAAACTGATGAAAAATTATGAAGACATAATTACTACACTATGCCATTCCCCTTATCAAAAATCTATACCATGGTGGGTCTCATCGGCAAGAACAATGAATCAGCATACTGAGAGGAGGAGCAAGAGCTAATGGACCGGTGCAGAATCAACAACCTGTCCCTGAATGTGAACAAAACCAAAGAGATCATTGTTGACTTCAGGAGCACACAGAAGGTCCACTCCTCACTAACTGATCTCCATGGATCTCAGTTATCCATCAACACAACACAATAACGAACAGCACCTAAGAGCTGTGGGATTTTACAACAGAGCAAATGGTCACTAACTTAAACCAATGTGGGGGTTGAATGTTTGCTTGACCCTTTCATGGTATGTGGTTCTGTCTGTTTATTGGTTTAGTGCTTTGGGGTAGAAGGTTGTAGATAACTGTCAACAATTTGTTTCTTTGATGGTAAGAAGACTGAAGATAGTACCTGAACAAACGTGGAGTCTGTTCAAGATTAGTCCACCCCTTTCGTGTCAAAATGTATGTAAACTGGTCTTGTAACACAGACGGCAGAGGATTTCTGCAAGGACGTCCTCTCCGGGCCCGTGATTAAACCTGAGATGATTCATCACACTTGTGCTTGTTTTCTGAGAATTAGCAACTCTCAAACTTAAAGAAATTTCTACCACAGAGCGCCTTTAGTTAATGCAAAAACTGTGAACAGCCCATCTTCCACCACCCATCCTCATCACCTTCTACAGAGGGACTATAGAGAGCACTCTGAGCAGGTGCATTATCACGTGGTTTGGGAACTGCACTGTTGCAAAACCCTACAGGACAGCAGAAAAGATTCCCTCTTCCTTTCATTATAGGCATTTAGGCTGCATCCACAAAGCCACAAGTATTCTGAATGACACACACTCTTTAACCTTCTGAAGTATACAGTGGGTACGGAAAGTATTCAGAACCCTTTAAATTTTTCACTCTTTGTGTCATTGCAGCCATTTGCCAAAATCAAAAAAGTTCATTTTATTTCTCATTAATGTACACTCAGCACCCCATCTTGACAGAAAAAAACAGAAATGTAGAAATTTTTGCAAATTTATTAAAAAAGAAAAACTGAAATATCACATGGTCATAAGTATTCAGACCCTTTGCAGTGACACTCATATTTAACTCACATGCTGTCCATTTCTTCTGATCCTCCTTGAGATGGTTCTGCTCCTTCATTGGAGTCCAGCTGTGTTTAATTAAACTGATTGGACTTGATTAGGAAAGGCACACACCTGTCTATATAAGACCTTACAGCTCACAGTGCATGTCAGAGCAAATGAGAATCATGAGGTCGATGGAACTGCCCAAGGAGCTCAGAGACAGAATCGTGGCAAGGCACATATCTGGCCAAAGTTACAAAAGAATTTCTGCAGCACTCAAGGTTCCTAAGAGCCTAGTGGCCTACATAATCCTCAAATGGAAAAAGTTTGGGACGACCAGAACTCTTCCTAGACCTGGCCGTCCAGCCAAACTGAGCAATCGTGGGAGAAGAGCCTTGGTGAGAGAGGTAAAGAAGAACCCAAAGATCACTGTGGCTGAGCTCCAGAGATGCAGTAGGGAGATGGGAGAAAGTTCCACAAAGTCAAACTCCACCAGTCGGGGCTTTATGGCAGAGTGGCCCAACGGAACACATGAAGGACTCCCAGACTATGAGAAATAAGATTCTCTGGTCTGATGAGACCAAGATTGAATCTTTTTGGCATTAATTCTAAGCGGTATGTGTGGAGAAAACCAGGCACTGCTCATCACCTGCCCAATACAATCCCTACAGTGAAACATGGTGGTGGGAGCATCATGTTGTGGGGGTGTTTTTCAGCTGCAGGGACAGGACGACTGGTTGCAATTGAAGGAAAGATGAATGTGGCCAAGTACAGAGATATCCTGGAAGAAAACCTCTTCCAAGAGTGCTCAGGACCTCAGACTGGGCCGAAGGTTCACCTTTCAACAGGACAATGACCCTAAGCACACAGCTAGGAAGGATGGCAGAGGATCCCCAAATCCAGGTGTGAAAAACTTGTTGCATCATTCCCAAGAAGACTCATGGCTGTACTAGCTCAAAATGGTGCTTCTACTCAATACTGAGCACAGGGTCTGAATACTTATGACCATGTGAGATTTCAGTTTTTCTTTTTTAATAAATTTGCAAAAATTTCTACATTTCTGTTTTTTTCTGTCAAGATGGGGTGCTGAGTGTACATTAATGAGAAATAAAATGAACTTTTTTGATTTTGGCAAATAGCTGCAATGACACAAAGAGTGAAAAATTTAAAGGGGTCTGAATACTTTCCGTACCCACTGTATATATATATATATATATATATATGTTGCACCTTTTGGTTTGTATTTAGTTTATTTGATTTTTGTTTCTCAGTTAACATTCGCCCCTTTTCCATTACACAGTTTTAGCACTACTCGGCTCTACTCTGCTTGACTTGACTTGATTTTTGGAAGTTGCTTTTGGTTGGGCCAGTATGATAGGAGAGAGCAGTGAGCACTATGTGTTTTTTTTAATTAACTTTCTAGCTAATTAGGCTAGCAATTCACATTGAGCCTTTTTTGGGTTTTCTGTCTAGGTGGGAGTCCTCCCCTGTTGAGGCTTATCAGCGAGTTTCTTTAGGAGGCTCATGGTGTTTTGCTTTGCATTGAACGTGACTTGAACTTCCCTGTTCCCTTTTCCCTTACGTTGTCTTGAGAGCGTTCTGTGGTTTCAAGTGGTTGCCAGTTTGGTGGTCAACGTAACTGTGACATCAGAATACGAATGCATAGAACCCCATAGAACCCCATAGAACACATGTGACTGGACAAAGACTAGGGTGGAGTTAGTTAGTTGGGATTAGAGCATAGGTGGGATGGGCCTCCTGTCCTAAACCCAGGTTGGCAGTAGAGTGAGTTGGTACTGATTGTACTGATTGGGAATTGTCTTCAATTTTGCATAGTTTTGTTCAGTCTTCTTCAGAGTTAGCTGTAGAGTTGTTCACAAAAGAAGTGTCTGGGTCTGACTCATCAAATTTAGGCAGAAGATGAAGAATATGTACAACAGAAAACTGTTGCTAGTATTTGCTACCGATCTATTACCCATTGTAAAACAGTTGAAATAGCTGAACACTTCAATTAGAAATTGTCAATAAAAGATTAAATGACACTTTTAAAAACTGGTTTAAAGCTGGGTTTAATGGAGGTAGGTGTTCTGTAGTAGGTCTGTTGGCAGTCAAGGTACAGGTGTTCAGCCTAGCCCAACTGTGATAACTTTTGAACAGCAGACGGAGCTGTTGCAATTGCAGTTTTAACCTGAGAGGTTAACAAATGACAAAGAAGTTGAGTTGGAAAAAATGTAACAAAAATCAGCATAGAGTTTAATGTACAGCAGTTCCAGTTAAGTTTGGCCAGGGCTGGTCAGGACGTTTTAGAATCAGACTGTGGGAATGCAGACACACTTTGTGTGACTAGTATGCAGCATAGTGTGTAAAGTGTACTCCTGTATGTTTTAGACACGTGACAGGGTCACCGCTCTTCACTATGTCTTTACCATGAGGGAAGGTAAAGGGAATGACAACTCCATATATGGTAATAGTCCAAATTCCTTTTCTGGAAAAGTACTGGTATTTGGGGCGGTGGCCATCAGCTATATCTATTCTATAGTTTCCCCCTATAGCTCAGATCTCTCCGTGTGTCCCATGAGGGTTGATCTCCAGAGCGCTCTGTATAGTTTTAAATAAAACCTATGATCAGCTGAACCACTCCAGACGTCTTTGTGTACTTCCTCATCAAACGGACCTGGGTAAGTTAAATGCGAACTCAACAATTTGGTGGCCCGTACGGGGATGAGGAAAATTGGACTGACTGCCTGAGGAACGCATTGACAATATACTTGGCGCCACAGACAGGTTAGCAGAAACCTTTTCATGAATTCTGCATAATTGGCATATTCTAAAATTACAATTGTCAATGTGTGAATCGGGATAGTTATAAATTTGGACGGTTTGGGGTGGTAGGTCGTCATTTCGTGTTGGATCGATTGACGAAAAAAAGAAATAAAACCGTGTTGGATCGGTAATAGAAATAAACCTTGTTGGATAGGTAATAATAGAAAAACCGTGTTGGATCGGTGGGCTTTAAGCTTTTATTCCCGGTTGTGGCGGACCCACCAGTTCCCGACGGGGGACTGGCAGAGCTGGGTTGCAAGACCCGGGGAACTGGGGAACCCCGAAATAATAAGTCATGTAGGATTGACTCATAAACAAAGGACGCTGTGTTAGATAGGTTGTGTAGAATTTTAGGTTTTAAATATTGTGCATTTGTGTGGATCTTGAGGAAGTTTGAGTGAATC
Source organism: Mastacembelus armatus (assembly GCF_900324485.2). Taxonomy (NCBI): domain Eukaryota; kingdom Metazoa; phylum Chordata; class Actinopteri; order Synbranchiformes; family Mastacembelidae; genus Mastacembelus; species Mastacembelus armatus. The sequence goes on from NC_046654.1 coordinate 20,541,309, forward strand.
TATGTCAGTGTGAATTAAGGAGTGGGGAGTGAGGACAGTAAGTGTGTGTGTGTGGAAAGCGCCAGAGATAGAGAGAGACAGGAAGTGTAGGGGCGCGGGGTTTGTGAAGACAGAGAGAAACGCGGAAGTGAGAGAAGGTAAGGTAAGTAAGGCTCCGCCTATATTTGGTTCCCTCTACTGGAGGAAGAGGGAATTGTATTATAATTTATTTGGCTCCCTCTCCTGAAACAACTAGGGATAATAATAACTATAGATAGAGCCCCCTCTGGTGAGGAGGGGATAAATTAATAAATAAAATAAAATAAATAAATAAATAAATAAAATAAGATAGAATAAAATAAATAAATAAATAATAATAACAACAATAATAAACAAATAAATAAAAATAAAATAAATATATAATACAAGAATAAATGATAATAAATAAATATAAGAAGAATAATAAAGAATAATAATAGCAACAATATACAAAATAAAGATAGACCATGCATTAATTTGGAAGGCAGACTTGAATATAACAATGGAAAGACACCTGGACCAACAGGTAAGTGATGAGGAATGGGGCCCGTCTGAAAAATGGGTGAAACTGGAAACTCAGGTGCCATCAACCCTGGCGGCAGGTCGGCTGAAGCAGGGGCAGAAGAATACAAAAGAAGAAATGGAAGAACAATATAGGAAGAAGTTAATGGTTTGATTAAGGAAAAGGAAGAAACCCACAGGATCGAGCTGCCCTGATCCCATGGATATGGGAGAAGGCACATGGACACGAGAAACGGGCCAAGGAAGCAGGAATGGAAGGAGAAAAAGCTTCCATCCTTAGTAAAGGTAAGTTCAGACAGAGAAAACAGGAAGAGGAGGCAGAGGCCAGTACCTGGATTAATATAGCCCTGCTGTGGCAGAGTACCCAGCATCTACACAAGGATAAGACATGGAAGGCCAAAGAGGGAACTGATGAGAAATTGCCGCCACCTTATTTCGTAAGTAGTCCATCTGCACCCTCGGTTCCTACTCTATATCCAGTAATAGAGATCAAAAAAGGAGAATTGCAAGTGCCTGATCTGCCTCAGCCTAGTCCACAGGTCCACACACAGAAATCAGGCTATAAAGAGTACATCGATTGGGAAACTTTGAAGTTAACTCCCTCTGGAAGTGGATGAAGCTCCCCGGATCACGCGGCAGAACCTGTTCCTTTTGCAGACAGAGCACATAGAGAGGGAGGCCCCAGGAACGTTCATATTCAAACACCTCCTGAGACGAAGGTAAGTACTGATAGGTGGACAGACCCACAGATATTAGACCGGGAAGTTTTGCTGAAGTTCACCCCACAAAGACACCCAAAGACAGGACAGATAGTCCTCTGGGCGGAAGGAACATGAGGTCCAGAGATGAAGGAGGCTGAGGAAGAAGAAATGAACGGCTCAGCTGGAAAGGTGACTGGTAAACTAGAGGATCCAGGTCCTAGTGAGAACTAATTGCCAAAAGCTCAGATCATGGGGACCCCCCAAGGGTCCCCCACCTTTCCCCAATCAGTCCACCCAATCCATTGAGAGCAGCGATGATGAAAAGGACCGACTGGAGGACGGGGAGGTAAATCAGCATCATTCTTTAAAACCACCCTTGTTGGCTTCGGAAGGAAGTGTGAAGTATCGGCCGTATGGGCTCGGGGATGTGCAGGTGTTGGTGGATCAACTTCCCCCAGTGGCAGAGGGAGGAGGTTTGTGGCTTGGCAAATTGGACAAGCTGATCGCAGGGCAGAGATTGGCATTGGGAGACTTTAGGGCGGTTATTCAGAGGTGCCTGACCAGTATAGATGCACGAGACCTTGAGAGGGCAGCAGGGACTTGAGAAGCCGTTTGCGCAATGGGCTGGTGACCTGAGCAGGGTGATTAGAGAAAAATATCCATTACCCACTTCATCCGCCGTGCCCAAACTGGCATGGAATTCGAAAGAAAATCCAAGGATCTTCTTGGATCAGACTACGGAACTGTGGGTGCGTCATACTGGGTGTCATCCTGGCAAACCAGGGCCCCAGAGGGAGTGGTATAGACAGGCGGTGTTGGAGGGAGTACCGGAGAAGGTAAAAACTGCTATGTGTGACAATTCTGATTTACAGGGGGCTGACTCTGTAGTGTGGGAGAGACATCTGGTGCACCATCTGACTCGTGTTCAGCAACAACTGCAAAAGGAAGACGAGCAGAATAAGGGCCTCCAAACTCAGCTTTTAAAAAAATACAGCTGTCAGAGGCCCGGGAAAGGGTTAATTCAGAAAAAAGAAGGAGAACAACGAGGAACCAAAGAAATTGATGTGGCAATGGGGAATGGATGCTCCAGAATCCCCGGACCTGTTTCCCATACCGCCCTGGGAGCCGAATCGCCGTCTACCAGTGAACAGAAGGGGGTACAGGGGAGCTCCGAGGGGGGAAATGGATGGAGAGGATGCGGGGGGCGTGGGGGCCCACCTCGAAATGTATGCTTCCTATGTGGGGACACAGAACATTGGGTAAAAGACTGTCCTCACAGAGGTTACTTCGCCCGAGGAAGAGCCCGGGGGGGACAGGGTGCCGGTTCGTATCGTGGACGAGGTGGCCCTCCATCCTACAACATGCCAGTGATGAACTGGGGATCTCCCGTGACCTGGGATGATCCCTACCAAGAATGATACACCCCATCGAGAGGCCCGGACAGCAGTAAAACTACGGCGGATCCGCTGCTGCCCGTGATGGTCAATTACATGAAGTTGTCGTTTTTGGTCGACACTGGGGCAAAATGCTCCACTTTGAACACCACCTCAGAATCTACGCTGTCGACCCAGACTACCACAGTTATGGGCTTCTCGGGGAAGAAACAGACTCTGCCGGTGACACTGCCACTACCCACACAATTGGGCCACCAGTGCGTCCGCCACACTTACATCTACTCTCCGGGCACTCCTGTCAACCTCCTGGGCAGGGACTTACTGATCAAACTGGGGGCGACTATTCTCTGCTCCCTTGAAGGACTGAGTGTGACTCTACCAGATGGCACATGCTTGCCTTGTACCCGGTATTCTACCGGGGAATGTGCACAGTTCCTACTTAGACCCTCAGAGGAAGAGGGAGCAGATATTTACTGGGCTAAACTTTGCCCTGAACCACCAGACCAGGGAGGCATCTGGTCAGCATATCAAAGGTGGCGCCCCTGGATCTCGCTCCTTGACCCCTACGTCCCTCCCCCGGACTCTCTCCGTGTCACCCTCTTCTATGACAGGCTCCAAACCGATTGGTACAGGGGAGAGTTCGATCAGGTCGTAGGAGATTCTTGGAGCATCAATACGGAAAATATTTATGTGGCACCAGAAGGTGTGGCGGCAGCGGTGAAGCTGCTTCCGGAACAACAACCGTGGTATCAAATGGAGGAGGATTCTACACCCCATGTGTCTCTCGCACTACACCCGAGTCGTGAGGCCAAAGAATTGGGAGGTATCGTTAAGAGGGCATTGGCTCACTCAGACTGGAAGCCCACCTCAATATCGCAGGTCTCATACGCTCCCACTATACAGACTTTTATGTACTGGCGGCACTATCTGCGACTGCCTGTATACAGGCCACTAAGATAGTCTTGATGCTTCTGGCAGAGAGGGGTTTCAAGGTTAGTAAACAGAAACTCCAAACCTGTAGAAGACAAGTCTCCTTTCTGGGGCGTTAGATCTCTCAAAAGGGGGCAGGATTGTCCCCTGCCCACAGATCCACCATACTGCACCACCCCAAGCCCCTGCTGGTAAAGGACATGCTCTCCTTCCTTGGCCTTACAGGGTACAGCTGCTCCTACGTCCCGGATTTCACGAACCTCACGAGCCCCCTCCGATGGATGATGAAAGACCAAGGTCTGAGGAACCTCTCCGCCCACCTTGTTTGGACGACGGAGGCAGAGCAAAACTTCATCCGCCTTAAACAAGAACTGGCTACAGCAGCTGAGTTGGCCATTCCGGACTATTCACTCCCATTCTTTTTGGATGTGTCTGTCACAGATGCCGTGGCCAATGGCGTCCTGTACCAGAAAAAAAAAGGCAGCCCAAATGTGGAAGAACTTAGAGCAATGGTGGCATCCATATCCCAAAGATATGGCCAGAGAGTTGGTCAGGGAATGTGACATCTGCACCAAGTACAACACCAGACCAACAGTGAAACCAGAGATCGGTAGGTATCCACTTATCACCAGGCCTGGATGAGAGATTGTTATTGATTTCACAGATATGGGAACCACCGTTCGAGGGTACAGGTACGTACTGATGTGTGTGGAGGTGTATTCAGGGTGGCCAGAAGCGTGGCCCACCAAGAGGGAAGACAGTAATACGGTAATCAAATGCCTGATAAATTATTATATCCCCAACCATGGCTTCCCAGAGAAAATTAGGTCAGATAATGGGACGCATTTTAAGAATTAGGATTTGTAGAAAGTGGAGGCCATGATGGGGTTGAAACATGGGTTTGGAACGGTGTATCATCCACAGTCTTAAGGAAAGGTGGAAAGGATGAATTGAATTGTAAAAATCAAATTGGCAAAAATCTGTGCACAGACCAAATTGAATTGGATTGATGCATTGCCATTGGCACTTATGTCCATCTGCTCTTCTGTTAACCAATCCACTGGGTTTACCCCTTTCGAACTCCAAACAGGGAGACCTTTTCCAGGGTCCTATACCATTAGCCCAATAACCACAGTAGAGAATGAGGGTCTGTCAACCAAAGCATATTTTAACCTTTTGCAAGATCTCGTTTCAGCTTTTCCTCAACAGGTGGCGAACAAGGGGGTCTGCGGACAACAGACGGTCCCAGAAGCCGACTGGGTGCTTCTGATGGTCATCAAAAGGACGTGGTCCGAACCACATTGGACAGGACCTTATAAGGTCACGGAGAGAACATCTCACGCAGTGAGGCTGCAGGGAAAGGCGATACCTGGTACCACTGGTCGCAGTGTGTACTAGGACAACCGCCATCCAGATCCTTGACTAAGGTCCAGGAGGACCTGTAACAACATACCTCTGTCTCGGCTGAGGCAGAGAAGGACCCTCCTCAGAAAGGGGCAGAATAATCCCCGGGGAGTGAGTCAGGTATTGAGGTAGTCCACCCTCAGTCCGAAGAAAGAATAAGCCGTCCGAAAAGGAAGGGGGTAAGAAAGAGCGCCCCTCTCCGACAAGGGCCGTGCCAAGCCTCCAGCTGACGAATAAGAGCGCCGAGGGAGGCAGCGTCGAGGGATTGTTGGTTGTGATTTTGAGCGGTGGTTTCAGCTGTAGATCTATTTAGTTTATAGTGTATGTTTAGTTATTGCCAGATAATTTAGTCAACGAGTGGGGAAATAAAAGGAGATGTTTGGATTTGGGAAGGTATTGGGGGTCTTTACGACCCTGACTGTAATGATTGTTGTTTTGTGTTTGGTTCACTATGAGTTTCGATTTTTGTATTTGTAGGCATACTGGTCACATGTGGGTGTTGCTGCATTCCCTGTATAAGATCCCTGGCGCTTCGGGTAATTTCATCCGCATTAGAGAAGCAGGACCTGAAGGTCCTCATGCCTTTATTGGCTACTGATCCTGATGATCTCAATAGTGGTGTTGCCATACTGAGGCCTATTGATGTGTGATCTCCTAGGGGAGATCAAAAGGGGGATATCAAATTTTGACATTTACATAGTGGGGGTGGGCTCTTAGGAGAGCCCAAAAGGGGGAATTGTGGGAATGCAGACACACTTTGTGTGACTAGTATGCAGCATAGTGTGTAAAGTGTACTCCTGTATGTTTTAGACACGTGACAGGGTCACCGCTCTTCACTATGTCTTTACCATGAGGGAAGGTAAAGGGAATGACAACTCCATATATGGTAATAGTCCAAATTCCTTTTCTGGAAAAGTACTGGTATTTGGGGCGGTGGCCATCAGCTATATCTATTCTATAGTTTCCCCCTATAGCTCAGATCTCTCCGTGTGTCCCATGAGGGTTGATCTCCAGAGCGCTCTGTATAGTTTTAAATAAAACCTATGATCAGCTGAACCACTCCAGACGTCTTTGTGTACTTCCTCATCAAACGGACCTGGGTAAGTTAAATGCGAACTCAACAAGACCCACACACTTACTTTATTTGAAAGAATTGCCAATGCTGGAAAGTGGACAGATTCAGATCGGACTACATTGTTGCAATGCGATGCTTTTTCAGCACTGAGTGTAGGTGACAGCAAAGTGTATGCTACAGTTAAAGCTGCAGTCCCGAGGTCTATGAGCAGATGGCAATCCCAACATCTTTACACAACCTTCAGTGCCCCCTGCAGGTTTATCCCCAGACTACAGTAGCAGTAGTAGTAGTAGTAGTAGTAGTCGCCAAGTGCTTGCTCATAAGGGTTTTGTTGTTGTTTTTTGGAAAGTGCCTTAAGATGATTGTATTGTGATTTGGTGCTATACAAATAAAACTGAATTGAATTGAATTGAACTAGAGTAGTGTGCCTCCTGAAGTTTTTCCAGCTTGTGCTGTTACCCGTGCTGCCTCCTGTCTTACAGAGGTTGAGGTTTGACCAGAAAATCTTGACTTGCCTTTCAAACTCCAGATAGAACAACTAACCAGTTCTAGAGAGGCATTGGTGGTCAAACGAAAGGCTGATACCACTTTGTCTGACCTGTTTACCAGTGTTGTACCTGAGTCAGTAGTGGGGAATAGCGCTCAATGTTATTACCTCCTAAGTGGTCTTTCAGTAAGAAAATGGGTGCCATGGTTCAATTTTTATTTTACTTCTTATTCTAATAACCTCAACATTAGGGGCGGTCGTGGCCTAATGGATAGGGAGTTGGACTTGTAACCTGAAAATTACAGGTTTGAGTCTCAGGCCTGGCAGTAATTGTCGGTGGCACAGAGTGAATAGCCAGTGCCCAGTCCACCTTCAATACTACGACTGAGGTGAGACCCTTAAGCAAGGCACCGGACCCCCAACTGCTCCCTGGGCACTGCAGCATTGGCTGCCCACTGCTCTGGGTGTGTGTTCACTACTGTGTGTGCTTATAAACAAAATTCAGTTTGGTGCTAGTAGGAAGGAAAAAAGTGGCATAACATTGTTTCTGTGTGCTCTGTAGCACATCCCCATATTCACTCTACACACAATCAGCATGCACACTGCATGCAGGCATTTCATGCACATTTTTTATTTATTTCACACTTGCATTGTACACCACAGTTCCTCTTCTTGTCTGGTGGCCACGACAGGCAGCAAAGTTTAGGTCCTGTCCCAAATACCACACTACACCCTAAGGTCTTCCACATAGTGTGCACTTTCTTCTTCATTGGTTTGAAACATCACAGCACCAGAGGAATTCTCTGTAATATTCTCTGTGTAATATTCTGTGTAATATCCTTAACCGAAGTCCAAGACTTAACCGAAGTCCAAGACTTCAGTTAAGGAGAAAGTGTATATTAAGGGCACAAGTAGGTGGGGGCAGAGAAGCTCACCATCGAATTGGGACATCATATGCACTTGCACCCCTCAGCGGGAACATGCTTGAGGGCCACAAGGGCACAATGTGGGTATTCAGGCCGGGTCTTTATGGTGGCTTTGTGAGGTGTTCGTTGCATAATTGCATGCAGAGCTCCAGAATGAAAGCTCACCGGTCTATATTCATTCCCAAACAAGTCTGACATAGAACCTGCATTGCTGCCATATTCAGTATGTTAATATAGTGACTGTTAGCAATCTGTGAGTTAGGTAATCTGGCAAATGTAGCTAGCGCTAACAATACTCGTTGCCAGACAACCAGACGTGAAAGTTGAGTGTAGCCTTATACAGCGGTTGCTGTGAGGGGTACAAATGACCCTTGGCGATTCTAGTGTTAATAGAGTCTGATAGACAATGGAGATGCAAAGCTCATCAAACAGAAATTCTATTATGTGTCCAAGGAGAAGAAGCTACAGCTAGAGGCAGAGGTAAAGTACATGTTTGAAAATGAGATTGCTGCAACATGCTTCTTAAACTGGGCTTCACCCTGTCTTCTGCTTAAAAACTTTGATTCCACTTTAAGGGTTTGTACAGATTATTGAAAAGTGAATAGTATGAAGCTGATTTTTACCTTCTTCCTAGGATAAAAGACTGTATTGATGAAGTTGGTTCAGCAAAGTGTGTTAGCAAATTTGACCTTTTGAAAGGATATTGGCAGATGCCCCTTACCAAAAGAGTCTGAGATTGCTTTCTTGCATCTAGTTTGTTCTACACAGTGATGTTCTTTGCCTTGTGGAATTCTCCAGCAGCCTTCCAGAACCTGATGAAAATGATAATTGTCTATGGACGACATGATTGTCTACTCTCATTCCTGGGTGGAGAATATCCAGTAAGTGCAAGCCCTGTTTAAAAGACTGGTGTGGGCCAGATTGACTGTTAATTGGCAAAACCATGGTTACCTACCTTCACAAGGTTGTGGGTCAAGGACACATCTGTCCAGTAGAAGTAAAGATCATGGTTGTGAAACAGTTTCCTCAGCCAACCACAAAGGAGTTGATGCGCTTTTTAGGTTTGTAAGTTTGTAAGAACTTTTCAGTGGAGGTTTCCCCATTGACCAACCTGTCAAGGCCAAGGCTGAGTTTATTTGAATTATTCAGTGTCAGGAGGCATGTGAGGCAGTAAAGTGTCATGGAAATTTCTTTTAGGTTGTGAGATTTGCTAATTCTCAAGAACAAACACAACTGTACATCTGTACAACTGAATCATCTCAGTTTAATACATGCGGCATGGAGAGAAGGCATCTACAGCATTCTCTGTCTTCCCTAAATTTTAGGATTATATAGCTGAGGAAAGGGGTGGATTCATCTTCAAAAGACTGTAGTGGAAATTTCTTTAAGTTTGAGAGTTGCTAATTCTCAGAAACAACCACAAGTGTGATGAATCATCTCAGGTTTAATCACGGGCCTGGACAGGACGTCCTTGCAGAAATCCTCTGCCTCTGTGTTACAACACCAGGTTTATATACAGTACTGTGGACTAATCCTGAACAGACCCCCACATTGTTTACCTATCTTCAGCCTTCTTACCATCAGAGAAACAAATTGTTGGCAGTTATTTACAACCCTCTACCCTAAAACACTAAACCAATAAAACAGACAGAACCACATACCATCAAAGGGTCAAGCAAACATTCAACCCCCACATTGGCTTACTATCCAAGTGACCCTTTGCCCTGGTGTAAAATCCTCACAAGACCCCAAAGGCTTTTGCAGGTGTTATCTATCTTCAGGCATCTAATGGCACTAAAACAATAGCGGCAGTTATTTACAGGCATCTTAAACACTAAAACCCCCATACTATTGTTTAAAGAAGCCTGCAGCCTTATATGTTAATTGTACCCTTATTAGTGAGTTAACATCCATTCTTTAGCCCAACACATTTAAGTGACCCTTTGACAACCTGTTACAATTCTACTATATAACCAAAAAGAAGTAAGACCTAAACTCTACTTTATAACACATTATGTGTAAAACAACCACATTCCCCCCTTTTGTCCCAAAGTGTCACCACAATTTTCAATCATATGACATTACAAATTAGAAAAAAAAGGAAAAAAACTGTTTTTACATTATTAGTCATGGTATCTCTTGGTATCATGATATCTAGATCACTGTCACTATATGGGTTTCCTGGGGCCCAATCATTCACAGTCTTCAACTGTATTTCAGCAGTATTTGTTGATTCAGTTGGTAATTTAACATAACGTGAAGTGTATTCTCCTCCAATTACTCCTCCTATCCATTTATACATCAAAGCTTGCATGTAAGTGAGTGCACATGTACAAAAACATACAGTGGGTACGGAAAGTATTCAGACCCCTTTAAATTTTTCACTCGTGTCATTGCAGCCATTTGCCAAAATCAAAAAAGTTCATTTTATTTCTCATTAGTGTACACTCAGCACCCCATCTTGACAGAAAAAAACAGAAATGTAGAAATTTTTGCAAATTTATTAAAAAAGAAAAACTGAAATCTCACATGGTCATAAGTATTCAGACCCTGTGCTCAGTATTGAGTAGAAGCACCATTTTGAGCTAGTACAGCCATGAGTCTTCTTGGGAATGATGGGAATGAAGTTTTTCACACCTGGATTTGGGGATCCTCTGCCATTCTTCCTTGCACATCCTCTCCAGTTCTGTCAGGTTGGATGGTGAACGTTGGTGACAGCCATTTTCAGGTCTCTCCAGTGATGCTCAATTGGGTTTAGGTCAGGTCTCCGGCTGGGCCAGTCAAGAACGGTCACAGAGTTGTTCCGAAGCCACTCCTTTGTTATTTTAGCTGTGTGCTTAGGGTCATTGTCCTGTTGAAAGGTGAACCTTCGGCCCAGTCTGAGGTCCTGAGCACTCTGGAAGAGGTTTTCTTCCAGGATATCTCTGTACTTGGCCACATTCATCTTTCCTTCAGTTGCAACCAGTCGTGACCCCCACAACATGATGCTCCCACCACCATGTTTCACTGTAGGGATTGTATTGGACAGGTGATGAGCAGTGCCTGGTTTTCTCCACACATACCGCTTAGAATTAACACCAAAAAGTTCAATCTTGGTCTCATCAGACCAGAGAATCTTATTTCTCATAGTCTGGGAGTCCTTCATGTGTTTTTTGGCAAACTCTATGCGGGCTTTCATGTGTCTTGCACTGAGGAGAGGCTTCCGTTGGGCCACTCTGCCATAAAGCCCCGACTGGTGGAGGTTGACTTTGTGGAACTTTCTCCCATCTCCCTACTGCATCTCTGGAGCTCAGCCACAGTGATCTTTGGGTTCTTCTTTACCTCTTTCACCAAGGCTCTTCTCCCACAATTGCTCAGTTTGGCTGGACGGCCAGGTCTAGGAAGAGTTCTGGTCGTCCCAAACTTCTTCCATTTGAGGATTATGGAGGCCACTGTGCTCTTAGGAACCTTGAGTGATGCAGAAATTCTTTTGTAACCTTGGCCAGATCTGCGCCTTGCCATCAATTCTCTCTCTGAGCTCCTTGGGCAGTTCCTTCGACCCCATGATTCTCATTTGCTCTGACATGCACTGTGAGCTGTAAGGTCTTATATAGACAGGTGTGTGCCTTTTCTAATCAAGTCCGATCAGTTTAATTAAACCCAGCTGGACTCCAATGAAGGAGCAGAACCATCTCAAGGAGGATCAGAAGAAATGGACAGCATGTGAGTTAAATATGAGTGTCACTGCAAAGGGTCTGCATACTTATGACCATGTGATATTTCAGTTTTTCTTTTTTAATAAATTTGCAAAAATTTCTACATTTCTGTTTTTTTCTGTCAAGATGGGGTGCTGAGTGTACATTAATGAGAAATAAAATGAACTTTTTTGATTTTGGCAAATGGCTGCAATGACACAAAGAGTGAAAAATTTAAAGGGGTCTGAATACTTTCCGTACCCACTGTATGATGGAGAGAAGAAAGGTGGATATCTTGTGTGTTCAGGAGACCAAGTGGAAAGGTAGCAAGGCCTATAGATTAGGAGCAGGGTTCAAGCTGTTTTATCACGGATGGAAAGAAGAATGGAGTAGGAGTTATCCTGAAAGAGAATTTTGCTAGGAATGTTGTGGAGGTGAAGAGAGTGTCAGATAGGGTGATGAGTCTGAAACTGTAAGTTGAAGGTGTGACGTTGAATGTTGTCAGTGGTTATGCCCCACAGGTAGGATGTGAGTTAGAAGAGAAGGAGACATTCTGGAGGGAGATGAGGTGATTCAGGGTATCCCTAGTGGTGAGAGAGTGGTGATTGGGGCAGACTTCAACGGACATGTTGGTGAGGGAAACAGAGGTGACGAGGAAGTGATGGGTAAGTTTGGTATGCAGGACAGGAATGCAGAAGGACAGATGGTGGTAGACTTCACAAAAAGGATGGAAATGGCTGTAGTGAACACATTTTTCCAGAAAAGGGAGGAGCATAGGGTGACATATAAGAGTGGAGGCAGGAGCACACAGGTTGATTAAATCTTGTGCAGACGTTTCAACCTGAAAGAAATCAGTGACTGCAAAGTAGTGGCTGGGGAGAGTATAGCCAGACAGCATAGGATGGTGGTGTGTAGGATGACTCTGGTGGTAAGGAAGATGAAGAGGACAAGGGCAGAGCAGAGGACCAAGTGGTGCAAGTTAAAAAAGGAAGAGTGTTGTATGGCTTTCAGGGAGGAGCTGAAACAGGCTCTGGGAAGTCAGGAGGGTCTTCCAAATGACTGGACAGCTACAGCTAAAGTGATCAGGGATACAGGTAGGAGGGTACTTACTGTGTCATCTGGAAAGAGGAAAGCAGATAAGGAGACTTGGTGGTGGAATGAGGAAGTTCAGGAGTGTGTTAAGAGGAGAAGGTTAGCTAAGAAGAAGTGGGACACTGAGAGGACAGAAGAGAACAGACAGGAGTACAGGGAGATGCAGCGTAAGGTGAAGGTAGAGGTGGCAAAGGCCAAACAAAGGGCATATGAGGATTTGTATGATAGGTTGGACTCTAAGGTGTTAGACATTTACCAAGATTTACTCAGAGCTCAAAAAACCCCTGACAACGAGTGAGGTAGAAGTCGATTAAAGTTTATTGAATACTGAGGCGTACCCCTCGCCACAGCAGTATCCAGTTCCGCCACAACCTGAACTTCCAGTGCCGCAGCAGCATCCTGTATTGCTGCAGCCGGATCCTCCACAGTCAGGGTGCCCACGGGCACTGCCGTCTCCGGCATCACCCCAACCTCCAGAGCCATCGGAATGGTCCGAGCCGCCACCGTGGCCCGAACCACCCGAGCCCACAGGGATCCATAGCTCAGCTCCGTCACAGCTCCCAGGTCTACCACAGTCTCCAGCGTACCCCGAGCTGCCGCCGGGTTTCCCAGAGAGCCCAGAGTATCCCCAGTCGCCGCCGCTGCGGCAGCCGCTAGAGTTTCCCGAGCTGCCGCTGCATCAGCAGCGGTTTCCCCGGCCGTCTCAGCAGCAGCTTCCCCGGCCGTCTCCAGAGTCCCCAGTGTTCCCTGTCCCTGGCCGTCTCCAGAGTCCCCAGTGTTCCCTGACCGGCCTCCGCCGCCACGGCAGCCACCAAGTTTCCCGACCTGCTGCCGCGGCAGCCACCACAGTTCCCCGACCTGCCGCTGCCGATGCGGCAGCCACCAGTGTCTCCTGAGGTTCTGGCGTCCCCAGCGCCCCCTCGTCGATTAGAGTCGTGACAGCAGCCCAGGGTCCATGTCATCCTGAGGGATCGTCCTCCCGAGCGGCGCCGAACCTTCGCCTGCCCCAGAGGCCGCCCTCCCGAGCAGCGCCGGACCTTCGCCTGCCCCAGAGGCCGCCCTCCCGAGCGGCACCAGACCTTCGCCCGTCGTAGAGGCCGTCCGCCGGAACAGCCTCGGACCCTTGTGTTTTTGGAGAGCCGAGTGGCTCTGGACTTTTTTGTTTTTCAAGGACTTGAATTAATTCTGGGTGCGGGACGATTCATCCTGAGTTTTATTTTGGGCCGCCTGGAATCCGGCCTTGAGGGGGGGGGTCCTGTCATGAGTCCCCCTTGGGACTTCCTGCCAGAGGACCTTTATTTTGTGTGGATTTCCTGTTTCCCCTTGTTCTGGTCTCTGGCAGCTTTACGTTAGTTATCTGTGTTTAGTAGTTTCACCTGTGTTTGATTACCTGTTGTGTTTTCCCCCTATTTATACTTCCCCTCTTCCTTTATTCCCTGCCAAAGCATTGTTGTTGTGTACTCAGCCCATGAAGTTTTTGAGTTGGATCTTTGTTATCGTTTTATCCGGTTTCCTGGCATTTGTATTTTGGTTTGTTTTTTCCCCTGGAGTTCCCAGGATCATTAAAGCTGTTGGTTGTCCTGCATTTGGGTCCTATCTCCTTTTTTACTCTGACACCGACTGGTGACAGTTATAGTATAGTCAGATTGAAATTTTCACGGAAAGCATCAAGGTCATCAACACACGACATTTGGCGAGCCAGCCAGGAGGATCGGTGGAGTGGCCTGTGGCAAAGGACTGGGCCAGACAGGACAGTAAAGCTCAGGGGCCCCAAAATTCACCAAAAGAAAGGTGAGAAAAAAAATTTATATTAAATTTATGAGCATAACTGTCCTCTCTGCTCCAGACCAATGTCCCAGGTACTGTTAAACCTTTCCTAAAGAACCTAAAGTTAATTAAGTAAAACTGAGAAAATTGAGTAAATATAAAGGCATGATTAAAGTGTGAAATAAGGAAGCTGAATCCAAAATTAACAGGTGTTTATAAATGTTTGTCTTTTTAAATATACAAGCTGATGTTGCTAGATAATTACTTTGCTTAGTGTGCATATTGTTGATTGTGATTAATGTTAACATTGCATAGTTATTAATCATAACATAGAGAAAATAGATATGGTGGAAAGAATAAGAAGGAATGGATGAATGTGAAAGGTGTTTGATAAATGTGGTTATATTCATATGGATTGGATTGTGTTTGCTGTGTGCTGGGGGAATGATATGGTATATTGTTGAGTATAATGAGGTTAGTATCTAGTGAGATACAGTTGAATGTTTTTAATGTCCAGTAGTGAAGTTGTGTGTTGTAGTGAAGGAGATAAAGTGAATGTGGAGTACTCAGTGTGAGGGAGGTAATTTACTAGTGGTAAGTGTAAACAGAGATTGGAAATTGAGCTCAGTGCGACCCGTGCCGGAACTGGGGGTCAAGAGGTTAAGTCTGATCACATATCGCTGTGCCCTCACTGGAGCGATACAGACTAAAAATAACCTAAAGGCAGGTTTGACTGATATTACTGTGCCCTCTCCGGAGTAATGGGTCAACCTTCAGGGCCTAAAAGAAGATATAGATACAGTGCCTATGATAGAGGACTGTGAGTGTAGCTACCAGAAGAAAAGATTAGTAGAAGTAGAAGTAGAATTAAAGGCCTTGTATATATATGTAAAAAGCTGCTGGATGATAAATAAAGAGTAAGTGCAAATGAGTAGTGTGTAAAAAAGGTTGCTTATGAAAAGCTGCTAATAATTAATTTATATTATTGCTTGTAATGCGTAAAAATTGCTAAGGTATCAACTATACCTTATAAACTGTGTCCTGCTGGACAGCTTGCAGAGGTTTTTCAGAAACTCTTCAACCTCTCTCTGAGGCTCAAAAAGGTGCCTAAGTTATGGAAAACTTCCTGTATTGTCCCATTACCAAAAAGAACCCGTACCAGTACCCTTAGTGACTTAGTGATCTGGGATTTGTACTGCACATGAGTAGCTGAACATCCGGGTAAGCGAATCACTTTTGTCTTGCAGGCGTGTCGTGTTGTGTGGTTCGTCTGCAGACTGGCGGCAGACTAGCTGTGGTTTGGCACACCTGGGATCCGGCTAGACTTTGAACGGTTCACTGGCTGCTGCATTCCGGTGCTGGTCGGGTACCTTTCTGTTTTGACCGGTGTTTGTTGCTATTTCCTGACTTAGCGCTCGTTGGCCTACCGGTTAGCTTAGCTAGCTAGTTAGCTTGCTAACATGGCCTCTCCCTCTCTCTCTCTTTCTTGCTCGGTGTGCCACATGTTTAGTTATTCCTCTGCCTCCTTTAGCGATAATGATACCTGTATTAAGTGTAAGGTTCTGTTAGCCTTGGAGGCGAGGATCACTGATTTGGAAGAGCGGCTCCGCACCTTCGAACAAAAGCCAGCTAGCCTAGCCCCGTTAGCTGGTGTGGAGCCACCGAGCTCAGGGTCTGTTAGCGGTCCAAGGGCAGCTCCGGAGCAGCCCGGAGAATTAGCCTGGGTGACGGTCCGAAGGAAACATACTCCTAAGCAGAAGCCCACGGCTCATCACCTGCCTGTTCATGTTTCTAATAGATTTTCCCCGCTCAGCGACACACCCGCTGAGAAACCGACTCTGATAATTGGCGATTCCATAGTCAGGAACGTGAAGCTAGAGACACCAGCGACCATAGTCAAATGTATTCCTGGGGCCAGAGCGGGCGACATCGAGTCAAATCTGAAGCTGCTGGCTAAGGCTAATCGTAAATATGGGAAAATTGTTATTCACGTCGGCAGCAATGACACCCGATTACGCCAATCGGAGGTCACTAAAATTAATGTTGAGTCGGTGTGTAACTTTGCTAAATCAATGTCGGACTCCGTAGTTTTCTCTGGACCCCTCCCCAATCTGACCAGCGATGACATGTTTAGCCGCATGTCATCGTTCCGTCGCTGGCTGTCTAGGTGGTGTCCAGCAAACGATGTGGGCTTCATAGACAATTGGGCCACTTTCTGGGGAAAACCCGGTCTGATAGCGAGAGATGGCATCCATCCCACTTTGAATGGTGCAGCTCTCATCTCTAGGAATTTGGCCGAGTTTCTTAGCCGACCTAAAGCCTGACAATCCAGGGTGGGGACCGGGATGCAGAGACTCAGTCTAAAACGCTTCTCTGCAGTTTCCTTAGAGCCGCCGCCCCCTTCAAACCACATAGAGACCGTGTCTGCCCCTCGAACATATAAATCAAACAAATCAGAAGTTAACAGAAGAGGAGTTATTCATAAAAACTTAATAAAAATTAAGACCACTCCTCTTATTGAACAGAAAAACAGAACTGTCAAATGTGGATTATTAAATATTAGGTCCCTTTCTTCTAAATCTCTGTTAGTAAATGATTTGATAACTGATCACCAAATTGACCTACTTTATCTTACTGAAACCTGGTTACAGCAGGATGAATATGTCAGTCTGAATGAATCAACCCCCCTCAGTCATAAAAATTATCATGTTCCTCGAAGCACAGGTCGAGGTGGAGGAGTAGCTGCAATCTTCCACTCAAACTTATTATTAAACTTTCATCCTCAGAACAATTTTAACTCATTTGAGAGCCTCACTCTTAGTCTCTCACATCCAAACTGGAAAACACAAAAACCAGTTCTACTTGTCATTTTGTACCGTCCACCTGTTCCTTACTCAGAGTTTTTAACTGAATTCCCTGACTTCCTGTCTGATTTAGTGCTTAGATCAGATAAAGTCATTATAGTGGGAGATTTTAACATTCATGTAGATGTTGAAAATAACAGCCTCAGCATTGCATTTAATTCTATATTAGATTCAATTGGTTTCATTCAAAACGTTAATAAACCCACCCACTGTTTTAATCACACCCTTGATCTTGTTCTGACCTATGGCATCGAAATTGAACATCTAATAATTTTTCCCCCAAATCCTGTTTTGTCAGATCATTCTTTAATAACTTTCGAATTTAAAATGATGGATCATGCAGCGTCTGGAAGAAAATTCCACTACAGCAGATGTTTATCCGACAACGCTGTTAATAAATTTAAGAAAATGATTCCATCTTTATTTGCATCTATGCCAAGTATAAACATAGTGGAGGGCAGCTGCCTTAATCCTACTCCCTACCAAATTGATCATGTTGTTGACAGCGCTGTAACCTCACTGCGTGAAACGCTTGATTCTGTAGCCCCTCTGAAAAAGAAGTTAGTGATTCAGAGAAGACTAGCCCCATGGTATAATTTACATGTTCGTACCTTAAAGCAGGCATCACGAAGGCTGGAAAGGAAGTGGCGTTTCACAAATTTAGAGGAAATTTTTCTAGCCTGGAAAAACAGTCTACTAACATATAAAAAAGCTCTCCGTAAAGCCAGAATTGCATACTATTCATCACTAATAGAGGAAAATAAGAACAATCCCAGGTTTCTTTTCAGCACTGTAGCCAGGCTGACAAAAAGTCACAGCTCCGTTGAGCCCAGTGTTCCCTTAGCTCTCAGCAGTGATGAATTTATGAGTTTCTTTACAAATAAAATCACAACTATTAGAGATAAAATTCAGCAGATGCTTCCTATACCTGCAATAAATGAATCTTTTACTACAGTAGCTCTTGAATCATCTGTAGGACCTCAGTTATGTTTAGACTGCTTCTCTCCTATAGATCTCTCTGAATTTACATCAGTAGTTGCTTCATCGAAATCATCAACGTGTCTCTTGGACTCCATCCCGACTAGACTGCTTAAAGGCACCCTGCCATTAATGAACTCATCTTTATTGGACTTGGTAAATTTATCTCTAGTATCAGGCTACGTACCACAGGCCTTTAAGACTGCAGTAATCAAACCTTTACTCAAAAAGCCTAGTCTTGATCCAGGTGTCTTGGCTAATTATAGACCAATATCCAACCTGCCATTTATTTCTAAAATCCTAGAAAAAGCTGTTGCTAAGCAGCTATCAGACCACTTACACAGGAATGAACTATTTGAAGATTTCCAATCAGGATTTAGAGCACATCATAGTACAGAAACAGCACTGTTGAAAGTTACCAACGATCTTCTCTTAGCCTCAGATAATGGACTTGTATCGATACTTGTCCTCCTAGACCTTAGTGCAGCATTCGACACCATTGACCACAACATCTTATTACAGAGACTGGAGCATGTGATTGGTATCAGAGGAACAGCGTTAAAGTGGTTCCAATCCTATTTATCGGACAGATTCCAGTTTGTTCATGTCCATGATGAAGCTTCCACACGAACAAAAGTTAGTTATGGAGTTCCACAAGGTTCTGTGCTAGGACCGATTCTGTTCACCCTGTACATGCTTCCTTTAGGATATATCATTAGGAAGCACTCTATTAATTACCACTGCTATGCGGATGACACTCAGTTATATCTATCTATTAAACCTGTTAACACAAACCAGTTAACCAGACTTCAAGCCTGTCTAACTGACATAAAGGCTTGGATGACCAGTAACTTTTTACTTTTAAACTCGGAGAAAACAGAAGTCATTATATTTGGGCCTAAAAATCTCAGAAATAACTTTTCTAAAATTATAGCTACTCTAGATGGCATAGCCCTGGCCTCCAGCACTACTGTAAAAAACCTTGGAGTTATTTTTGACCAGGACATGTCCTTTAACTCACACATAAAACAAATTTCTAGAACTGCATTCTTTCACCTGCGCAACATTTCCAAAATTAGGAACATCCTGTCTCAAAATGATGCAGAAAAACTAGTCCATGCGTTTGTTTCCTCAAGGCTAGATTACTGTAACTCATTACTATCTGGATGTCCTAATATCTTAATAAAAAGCCTCCAATTAATCCAGAATGCCGCAGCCAGAGTCCTGACAGGAACTAGCAAGAGAGATCATATTTCTCCTATATTGGCTTCTCTTCATTGGCTCCCTGTAAAATATAGAATAGAATTTAAAATCCTTCTTCTCACATACAAATCCCTTCATAATCAAGCTCCTTCATACCTTAAAGACCTCATAGTACCATATTATCCCAATAGACCACTTCGCTCTCAGAGTGCAGGCCTACTTGTGGTTCCCAGAGTTCTCAAAAGCAGAATGGGAGGCAGAGCCTTTAGCTATCAAGCTCCTCTCCTGTGGAACCAGCTCTCAGCCTGGGTTCAGGAGGCAGACACTCTCTGTACTTTTAAGGCTAGACTTAAAACCTTCCTCTTTGACAAAGCATATAGTTAGGGCTGGCTTCAGGCAACCCTGAACCATCCCTTAGTTAGTTATGCTGCTCTAGGCCTAGACTGCCCGAGGACCATCGGTGCACTGAGCTTCCCCCCCCCCCCCCCCCCCCCCTTCTCTCCCACCTCATGTATATTCCACCATTGAATGTTACTAACCTTGTGCTCTCTCTCTCCCCTAGTTTGTGCTCTCTCCCTCCCTCTCTCTCTCTCTCTCTCTGTACCTTCTGCAGGTGTCCCTGGTCCTGGAGCTGTTTATCGCTGATGTGCAGTTACTGGCCCCACCAACTTGCAGTGTCTATTTGTTGTTTATTGTTGCTGTTCTTTTCTCTCTGCTCTATCCACTCACCCCAACCGGTCGAGGCAGATGGCCGCCCAAACTGAGCCCGGTTCTGCTGGAGGTTTTTTTCTTCCGTTAAAGGGAGTTTTTTCCTCTCCACTGTCGCCAAGTGCTTGCTCATAAGGGAATTGTTGGGTTTTTAGTTTTAGTTTTTGTAAAGTGCCTTGAGATGATTTGTATTGTGATTTGGCGCTATACAAATAAAATTGAATTGAATTGAATAAGGAGGGAGAGGTGGATTTGTACAGGTTGGCGAGGCAGAGAGACAGAGATGGGAAGGATGTGCAGCAGGTTAGGGTGATCAAGGACAGGGATGGAAATGTGTTGACAGGTGCCACGAGTGTGATGGAAAGATGGAAGGAATATTTTGAAGAGTTGATGAATGAGGAAAATTTTAGAGAGCACAGAGTAGAAGAGGTGACTGTTGTGGAGCAGGAAGTAGCAAAGATCAGTAAAGATGAAGTGAGGAAGGCATTGAAGAGGATGAAGAATGGAAAGGCACTTGGTGTGGATGAAATACCTGTGGAAGTATGGAAGTGTTTAGGAGAGGTGGCAGTAGAGTTTTTGACTGGGCTACTTTACAAGATGTTGGAGAGTGAGAGGATGCGTGCAGAGTTGTGGAAACTACAGAGGAATAAAGCTGATGAGTCACACAATGATGTTATGGGAAAGAGTAGTGGACGGTAGGCTGAGGTCAGAAGTGGGCATTTGTGAGCAGCAGTCTGGTTTCATGCCAAGAAAGAGTACCACAGATGCAATATTTGCTTTGAGAATGCTGATGGAGAAGTACAGAGAAGGCCAGAAGGAGCTGCATTGTGTCTTTGTAGATTTGGAAAAAGCGTATGACAGGGTACCGAGAGAGGCGCTGTGGTTTTGTATGAGGAAGTGGCAGAGAAGTATGTTCGAGTGGTGCAGGACATGTATGAGAGCTGTAAGACAGTGTTGAGGTGTGCTGTAGGGGTGACAGAGGAGTTCAAGGTGGAGGTGGGGCTGCACCAAGGATCGGCTTTGAGCCCCTTCTTGTTTGCTGTGGTGATGGACAGGCTGACAGATGAGGTTAGACAGGAATCTCCGTGGACCATGATGTTTGCAGATGACATTGTCATCTGTAGTGAGAGCAGGGAGCAGGTTGAGGAAAATCTAGAGAGGTGGAGGTTTGCTCTGGAAAGGAGAGAAATGAAGCTGAGCCGCAGTAAAACAGAGTACATGTGTGTAAATGAGAGGGACTCAAGTAGAATGGTGAGGTTACAGGGAGTAGAGGTGAAGAAGGTGGATTTTAAGTACCTAGGGTCAACAGTCCAGAGCAACGGAGAGTGTGGAAAAGAAGTGAAGAGACGTGTGCAAGCAGATTGGAACGGGTGGAGGAAAGTATCAGGTGTGATGTGTGACAAGAGAGTGTCAGCAAGAATGAAAGGAAAGGTGTACAAGACAGTAGTGAGACCAGCAATGTTGTATGGTTTAGAGACAGTTGCACTGAGAAAAAGACAGGAGGCAGAGCTGGAGGTAGCAGAGCTGAAGATGTTGAGGTTCTCTCTGGGAGTGACGAGGACGGATAGGATCAGGAATGAGTACATCAGAGGGACAGCTCATGTTAGATGTTTTGGAGAAAAAGCCAGGGAAGCCAGATTGAGATGGTTTGGACATGTTCAGAGGAGGGACAGTGAATACATTGGTAAAAGGATGCTGAGATTAGGGCTGCCAGGAAGGAGGCCTAGAGGAAGACCAAAGAGGAGGTTCTTGGATGTAGCGAAGGAGGACGAGGATTGTTGGTGTGGGTGAGGAGGATACAGAGGACAGGGTAAAATGGAGGCAGATGATTCGCTGTGGCGACCCCTGAAGGGAGCAGCCGAAAGGAGAAGAAGATCAGAATTGACAGGAATGAGAGTGACGTAGCATCTCCTGTTAAATTTAAAGTTAAACACATTTCGTGTTTTAATAATGTTAGTCTATGAGATTTGTCATTTGTTTTAAATAAATAAA
This sequence comes from Mastacembelus armatus, assembly GCF_900324485.2. Classification (NCBI taxonomy): domain Eukaryota; kingdom Metazoa; phylum Chordata; class Actinopteri; order Synbranchiformes; family Mastacembelidae; genus Mastacembelus; species Mastacembelus armatus. The sequence goes on from NC_046654.1 coordinate 20,563,044, forward strand.
AACCTTTATAGTTTAATTTGCAAATGCAGACATTGAATAGGTAATATTATCAATGTGATAAACTAAAAATGTTACACTCTACCATGGTAACAACCCAATTCCCCATTTTTCACCTAAAGAAATATGCCAATGGAATAAAGCTTCAAGGGTCGAAAATTTTGCCATCTCTCGTTTTTCAATGTGATTTACATTATGCATTAAATTAACTGGAACTAAGGCTAAGTTAACTATTGTAAGGTTAACAAAATAGCAACATCCTGACGGTAAGAAAAGAAATGCTTTAGTCCCATGATGTCACGCCCGGTTACGTGAAGTTCCGGTTCTGACTTTGTTTTGAAAGTATCCACGTGCGACCGACCGTCTCCCAGTTTCCAGCGCTAATCAAGTAACATTGTCCACCTGTTTGTCTCTCTTGATCTCACAGCTCTTATACTCACCTCCAGCCGCAGATGGGTTGCCGGATTGTCTGTTTCGCCACCGAAGACGGAGACATCGCGTCTTCCGGATCTACGGCGGAATAACGAGTGGCGTACACTACGCTTTCCAATCTCATCAGGAGAGGGATTAAGTTTGTTTTCTGTGGAGGAGTTATCATGCATTGAGTTTCGTTTCATCAGACAAGGCTAAAGGACTACGAAAGCAATTGAGAGTCTTCTGAGTTAATCAAGTGACTGTTTTCCTCCCTCCCTCCTACCACAAGTAAGAATTAATTTGGAGGTGAATTTTTGTTACTTAAAGTAGACTTTGTTTTTGAGCCACCTGCTAGATCATTTGGATTCCTGACCAGAATCATCCGAACCGTAAGATGTTGCTCTGCGGGCCATGTTCCGGTTTCCGACCATCATCTGCCTAGACCCCCTTTGAGATTACCTGGTGCGGGCCTAGGAAGAAACCACCACCTCCCATAACCATAAAGTCTCTCCATCCTCCTGGTCCCTCGTCTTTTCTCATCTTCTGATTTAGACTGTTAAATAAACAAATAAAGAGATACTGAGTACTTGAACTTTTGGGTGCATATTTTGGACCTCAAGAGTCCGAAACCTGACACACGAAGCCAATAAAAATTGCCAATAGGAGGTATACCTGTATATGCAGGAACATGAAGGAAATCATTTACCAATATTGTTTGTCCATCTTTAAAAGTGATATTTACTGAGCCAGAAGCTGGCTGGTGCTTAGTCCCATATTCAGTTATGATTTCCCAACTTGTAAGACCAGCAACAGGGTTTGTACATCGTGATATTCCCATAAACTCCCCTGTTCCATTTGAACACAAACACACTGATTGTGAAATATTTGTGGGTTCCAGTAGAATTCAATGGAAATGGTGCAGGCAACATATAATCACAAAACCAGTCTATATGATTTTGCATTATACCACATTCGATGGGAATGTTTTCAGTATTGTCTGATGTGATTACTTACAGATGTATATTTTGCAAAAGCCTGTACTAAACTAATAACAGGGTCCAAACAAGGGCAATGCCTTGTCTTTAGTTGGAAAAGAGAATGCCAATTTTCAGGAGGACCCTGGATAGCTAAAATATTAGAATATGGTCCATAAAGTTTCTTTTTATGCCACTGAATGTAGGAATACCAACTATTAACATGAACAGAAGTTTGAGATAGCACTTCATCTGCATCAAACCCCCAAGGTTTCCAATCAGACTGTTCAAACAACTGTTTTTTGCGTCTTATTAATAGTTCTTTGTTTGCCTCTAAGATATCATCTTCTGGGGGCTCATGATCTTGTCTGGGTGACATATCTTTGTTTATTCTTCCTGTTGTGGTTTTGTCTGTTCTTAATGCAGTCTTAGATGTCTACAGTAAAAGGTCACCCTCTTTTCTTTGAGCTTGTTTCCACCATTGAATGATGACTGCAGTGGTGATTATTCCAATGATAAAAACTGCTAACAGCACACAAAGTCTGTGCATCTCCTCAGCACCTCCTTGTCGTCTCTTCGGTGGCACCATGTGGGAAGGATTTACAGTGGGATGCGTGAATTCACGTATCCTTCTCTGCAATCTGTACAGCAGTTGGGGTTGTTATTAGCACCTGGTATGGTCCTGTCCAACAGTGCTGGTGCCAATGCTTTCTCTTAAGGTCCTTAACCACTATCCAGTCTCCTGCCTGGATGGTATGGAGTTGTTCTATCACAGGCTCAGGAAGGGCAGCTTTTACCTCATCATCCATTCCTTAGTGTATACTGTTTTTTACAAGGCCTAAAATCAGACTTTGGCTGTACAACAACAAGAGTTGCACCTTTTATTTCCCCAAAATTAAATTTACTTGTAGCCCACAATTTGCTGGGCACTGTTGAAAGTATTGCTTCCTCTCCAGCCATCAAAGGCAACCCAAAGACCTATATCTTCCCAGGACTGATATGGTTGTTTTGTTAATGCAATGTGAGGGATAAAGCCCATTTCTGTAAACAAAGCTAATTGTGACTTAGAGAGGTTTACTATAGCTGCTGCACAGTTTGGCCCTATTAATACTTATTATTTATTTCCAGTGTGTCTTTGTCAGTTGTACATGTAATTTTTATGTCTGTGGGCTCACATTGAATGGCAACACTTGCACACATGAGGTCTTGGTCCATTAAATTTACAGGACATACATCTGACAAAAGGAACACATGGTCACCTCTGTAATCTCCAAAACACACTGTCAGTGGTTCAGATAGCGGCTCAAAGCCAGGAATGACTGATGCTGCTATTGTCTTCAGGTATTTTGTTGTTTTCTGTGCATTCGGGAGCAATTTAGATTGAATGACAGAAACCTCTGCACCTGTATCGACTATGAATGTTACATTTATCCCTTATATTTTAAGAGTTAATCTAGGTGGTGTTTTGGAGTCTAGTGTGAGTATGTGTATGTATTGATGGTATGTAACAACTGGCTTATTAGTGCATGGATTTAGTTCTGTATGTGTGTCTCTATGTTGTGCAATGCTCTGACCTGCCTCCACTGTCTGCTATGGTTGAGGGGCTTGGAACCCTGGTCAGTGGACAGAAAGTCCCTGAGGCAGAGCATGTGGCCAAGATCTCTCTTGCATTTGTGTCTCTTGTTGGTTACTTCTTTTGTTTGTGGGTCAGTTTCGGGATATGTGTCCATATCCTTCACAGGTGTAACACTGTACATCCATGTTAAGCTGTCCTCTTTGAAGCTGATACTGCGAAAAATCTTTGATTCCTATTACATCCTCTTGTATTGTTCTGTCGAGATTTCAGGCCCCTTCTGTGGGTTTGTGTAGTTCCCTACTGGTAGTAAAACTGAGCAATCAACTGAGCAGTTTGGAGATTCTTTACCTGGTTTATGTCAGCCACCAATCGGTTCCTTTCTGTGTGTAAGATGTGTCCATACAGTTGGCAAAGTCTATTTCCCAGCCTACACATGACATCATGACGCAGCTTCTTAGGCCAACTTGAAGACCATTTACTAATGCAGTTTTCAACAGGTGAGTGTATGCAGTATTATCTGGGTCAATTCCGGAGTGAGCAGCAAATACAGTTTCCATGCAGGTGCGATAATCAGCTGCTGACTCACCCTCTTTTTGTTTGATATTATGAATCTCAGGCCAGCAGACTCTCAAAGGAAAAGCAGTACACACAGCCTCATACAGGGTTTCCATCGTGGCCGTGAATTGTTGTGATCCCACTGTTGCCGTGGTTGACCATTTTGCGGGTCTGATGTTTGCCCATCGGAGTTTGAAGAACCTGCGACACACAGCTTGTATTTCCTGTAACATAGGGTTATACATAGTGAGTAATTGCTGCATTGCTGTTACCCATTTCTCACTGCCAGTCTTTTGACGGTCTGGTAGTTCATCTGCAACCTCCTTCAGTTCATCTGGCTGCCATGGTCTATATATGAGCACTTCTAGATTCCTGCTGGCCTGTGCCTGTGCATCTTGTGGCACAGGCTGAGGGTTAGGGAACGTCATCATTGGCATCTGGTGTATTTCTCCTTTGTTGGTTTGGCTCCTCAGCCAGTAATCAAACATAGCTGCTAGTGGAGACTTTGTTCTTTGTTCTCTAGAGGATCAGGTGAATTTTGAGTTTTTTTCTCAGTCTGGGTTTTTGATGTTTTAGGGGTTATGTAAAGAGAAGATAGGTCAGGATATAGTTGCTCAGCTTCACCTTCGTTCTTCTTCTGAACTCCCATGTGACTGGATACTTGCTGATGCAGCCACCTGGGCTTGGAGAACCTGTGCTACTGGTGGAATAGCCATAGGCAGCAAATGGAGGAGGCAGGTTTCTATTTCTTGCCCTATGTGTGTCCTTCTTTTTTTCCTCAACATTAGACTTTTCTAAAGGCACATAAGGCTCAGGCACCCATTTTGGCGGCACCAAGTTTTGTACAACCATTGAAACTGCAGGTAGACGCCAGTCAGATTGGTGCTGGGGCTGTGCTACTGCAGGAAAATGATGAAGGGGTGGAGTGTCCCATTAACTTCTTCTCCAGAAAGTTTAATAAGTACCATCAAAACTATTCGGTCATTGAAAAAGATGCATTTTATCACTCATTTGGGCTTTACAGCACTTCAAAATCTGTTGGCTCTGGTTTGACACCAGTAACTGTCTCCACTGCACAGTCTCCACAGGAATAAGCAGATATAGATAATGAATGGATGGATGGGCAACACTCTGGCCCCATCTAGAAAATGCGGATCTGGTGTTTTGGTGTTTACTTGCAGAGGTACTGATAGGACTGAAATTTGAGGAACTTCTGATGATTTAGAACCATTGCTTCTCTTCTACAGCAGGACCTTGATATATCTCAGTGCAGTTACATAGAAAAAATGATACACCTAAGTGTAAAGTATTTTGTGTTTTTTCAAAATGACTTTAGATGAGAACTCTCTCTCTCTTTTTGTGCATTCAGTGATTCACTTCTTTCAATCTTTCAATTATGAGCAGTTATGAACATTCCGCATTTTCTAAAACATCGAGTTTCAGGTAAAGTTCCAACAATAGTTAAACCAAAGCCACCTGAGTCTACGGGGCAGCAGGGAACGTGATGTGAAGACTAACATGCAAACAAGGAATGATGAAACTGCCTACAGAAATGAAATATCCTTTCTGTTGGACTGGTGCTGTATAAATATTGTGGAACTAAATGTTGGTAATACTAGGGAACAATTAGTGGACTTGAGTAAGACTCAAGAGAAACATCTACCCCTGGTTATTAAAAGTGCAGAACGTAGAGAGTTATACATTTCTGGGTGTGACAATTTCTTCTACCTCAAAATGGGAGAATACCTTTGTTATTGTGAAGAAAGCTCATCAAAGACTTAAATTTAAACTTATCTAAAGAACTCATGAATCCAGAAATAATGAGCTTCTCATATCACATTTTGGGGTTTCTGTTATGCTATACTTATTAATATGTGGTTGTAATTCTTCAATTCAATATTACTTTTAAGATCCTTTACAACATATTAAGTTGAAAAGTAACAGTCTTTACCATATTTTAACATAATTAACATTATGATTAATTTTACATAATATAAGATAATTTGCTCTTACTGCAAAGTTAATTTAAACCAATTAACTCTTGTCTAAATGTCATCCAAGTAAATTATGTGACAGCTTACTCAGCTTTGTTTTTGGCTTTATTCTGACAATACAGCCGTCGTAGATTATTGTTCCATGAAAAAACAAAAATCAATTAATGAGTATATTGTCATTTCCTACACTTCTCCTTTTCTCTTGTACTAGAAAACTATCAAGCAGTGTAGTACATTTAGTGCAAAAGAACTCCATACATGAGGCCTGATAAAATGCACATTCATCATACATTCCCATTTACAAATCACAGTGCAGTACAAGGCATTTGTTTAATTTGTCTATCTCCCCAGCCAACACCACAGCCTTGGCTATGTCCCCAGCCTGGTGGAGATTTATGCACAGAATTTAAAATCCTTCTTCTCACATACAAATCTCTTCATGATCAAGCTCCTTCATACCTTAAAGACCTCATAGTACCATATTATCCCAATAGACCACTTCGCTCTCAGAGTGCAGGTCTACTTGTGGTTCCCAGGGCGGCGGGGAACCTCAGGAGGAGGGCTCCAGAGGGCGGGTGGGCAGGGCAAAACAAAACCCGAGGTTGAGGTCGCTCTGGCGGGCGGCCTCTCCGGTGGGTGTGGGTCCGGGACCGCTCTGGCGGGCGGCCTCTCCGGCGGGCGTGGGTCCGGGACCGCTCTGGCAGGCGGCCCTTAGACTGTGGAGACTGTGGAGACTGTGGAGACTGTGGCTGCTGCAGCTCAGGGAAATCAGGTAGCTGCGGCGGCTCAGGGGACTGTGGTAGCTGCCGCTGCGGTGGCGGCTCAGGGGACTGTGATAGCTGCCACTACTGTGGCGGCTCTGGAAACTGAGGAGGACCTGGCGGCTCTGCAAACTCTGGAAGCTGAGGAGGACCTGGTGGCTCTGGAAACTCCGGAAGCTGAGGAGGACCTGGCGGCTCTGGAAGCTGAGGAGGACCTGGAAACTCTGGAAGCTGAGGCGGATCTGGAAACTCTGGAAGCTGAGGTGGATTGGGCCAGTCCGGTGGCTCTGGCCACTCTGGCGGCCCTGGTGGTTCGGGCCAAACCCGTGGCTCTGGCAGTTGGGATGGCTGTGAAGGCTCTGGCGACTGCAGAGACGGCTCGGGAACTCTGGGGGCTGTGGCTGCTGCTGTGGAAGCTCTGGCAGGTGAGACGGCTGTGGCCGCTGCCGTGGAAGCTCTGGCAGGTGAGACGGCTGTGGCCGCTGCCGTGGAAGCTCTGGCAGGTGAGATGGCTGTGGGAACACTGGGAGCTCTGGGAGATGGAGGAAGGTGGACAATCCAGGAAACTCTGGGAGCTCTGGCAGGTCTGGACACGGTAAGGGCTGTGAACGTTCTGGTGGTTCGGGCCCTTCTGGCAGCTCTGGCCATCTTGGTGGCTCTGGTGGTTTGGGCCACTCTGCCAGATCTGGGGGTTCTGGCCATTCCGGCGGTACTGGATGCTGCGGAACTGGATGCTGCGGAACTGGATGCTGCAAAAGAGTCATACTCCTTCGAGGTAGGCCCCCAGGCCTGATTGCCAGCCCGGGTTCCAAGGAAAGGGTCTCGATGGGGGCTCCAGACAGGGTCGTCCTCATCGAAGGACTCCCAGTCCTCCTCCTCGTCGAGGATCTCCCAATCCAAACCACTGGAGGCGGGTTCGGACACGGCGGTTTTCCGGGAAACAGGCGAGGTCTGAGGAACTGAAGACTGTGGAACTGAAGACTGTGGCTGGTGCTTTGCAGGCTGCACTGTCATCTGAGGAATACTCGCTGTCAAGTGGATCCTCCAAAAAGGACCCCATGGCGTACCTTGAGTCGTGCTTCTGGGCTTGGCTGGTGAACCAGGTGAGGATGTTTACCTGGTCAGAGGCTTGGGCGTAACGCGGTTGTATACATGGCGAGGTGGGAACGGGACTGGTGAGAAAAGTTCCCATCCTCAAACAGTCCAAGGCTGTGGCTATGGTCTGTCTGTGGATTTGTCTGTAGCATGGAGAGGACATGGTGGCAGAAAAACTACAGGGCAAAGTTAGTACCAGGGAGGTGGAAAAGGACATGGTCCGTTTCAATCTGTGGCCAGGTTGTACTGTCAGGTTTCGGGAAAGTATTATTTAATTTTAGGACCAATGATGCGCCCACTCTGGTACGCAGGGTTCAAAACAAGACTTTATTTAACTAAATAAGGCAAAAGCAAGAAACAGAAACTAGGCTAAAGAAGTACAGATGAAGGCATGGAAACACAAGGACATGAAACATGAACATGGAACAAAGACATGGACACAAGGGAACAAGGCACAAGGGTCTGGGTCACACACACCTGGGGAGATGCACCAGACCACACAGACACATGAATATGAGTATGAAACACAGTGACACAAGACAAGGCATGGGAAAAAAAACAGAAAACCAATACAAAAAGAGGCAGAATACTTAACTTAAACCAGGGAGAACAAAAGGCAGTCCATGATCAAACTTTCAAAAAGGGAAAACAATCTGACTAGAAGCGTGGCACTCAATAGGGCTCCAAACAATGTCTTAATAGAACAGACAACCTGGCAACTCAAACATGGTTCAACAAAGGTATATAAAGGAAAGGAACAAACAAGGAACAGGTGAAAACAATAACTAATTAAGTCAAAGTAAAGTGAACCAAAATGAAACAAAATCAGATCCTGTCATGATCCCCTCAAATTAAAGGCCAGGGCTATGCCATCTAAAGTAGCTATAATTTTAGAAAAGTTATTTCTGAGGTTTTTAGGCCCAAATACAATAACTTTCTGTTTTCACTGAATTTAAAAGTAGAAAGTCACTGGTCATCCAGGCCTTAATGTCAGTTAGACACACTTGAAGTCTGGTTAACTGATTTGTGTTGTCAGGTTTCAGAGATAGATACAGCTGAGTGTCATCTGCATAGCAGTGGTAATTAATAGAATGCTTCCTAATGACATAGCCTATAGGAAGCATGTACAGGGTGAACAGAATCGGTCCTAACACAGAGACTTGTGGAACTCCATAACTCACTTTTGTGCATGTGGAGGGTTCATCATGGACATGAACAAACTGGAATCTGTCCGATAAATAGGATTGGAACCATTTTAATGCTGTTCCTCTGATACCAGTCACATGCTCCAATCTCTGTAATAAGATATTGTGGTCAGTAGTTTCGAATGCAGCACTAAGGTCTAGGAGGACAAGTATAGAAACAAGTCCATTATCTGAGGCCTATAATTAGCCAAGACTGCTGGATCAAGACTAGGCTTTTTGAGTAAAGGTTTGATTACTGCAGTCTTAAAGGCCTGTGGTATGTAGCCTGATACTAGAGATAAATCTACGAAATCGACGAATCTAAGAAATCAGGAAGGGGGCCAACAATTTTTCACATCACTGTATATATATATATACATATATACATACACACACAGGTCCGCGTCAGGTGTTAGGGGACCAGGGCAACCTGATGAGAAATGGGCTACTGGAATAAGACACTCGTGGACAAGGGCTGATAACAGGGAATTGTTGGAGTGCTACTACATGAGTAACCCCTGCGATAGGGCTACATGAAGAGGATGTGGGACCTATGGAAACTCCGAAACCCACCATCCACACTAGGGCCAAAGCATCTAGTAGCTCAGTGTTCCAACATCCGCAAACGGCAGCTGCTATCACAACTAGAGATTGAAGAAATACAACACAAATGCTACGGCAAGGGGGAGCCAGGACGCCAGGTCAGGGGGGAAACAACACCACCCCCACCCGAGATTGGGTATCAAGCCCCAATGACAAGCCCCGACACGCTCAACACAAGAGCAGCTGACCTGAGGGTGAGGATCGTATGCAAGATGGACACCTGGAACCTCTGCAGCCGATTACCAAGAGTAAGTGAAGTACTCTCTGAAAGTCTACTAGAAGACATGAATGCAGCATTGCAAACAATCCCCACTGTGACCATCACCGAGACCAACAAGCTGATATACACCACGGCAACAGTGATCCTTTAGATGCTTGGCCACAAAATATATTCCACCACCAAGGAGCAGTATCCTGCATGGAGAAGGAGGTTAGAGGCAAAAATAAGGGCAACACGGAGAGAGGTTAGCCAACTATCAGAACTGCAGAGAAGGGGGATGAAGTTGGGTAAGAAATACAGCAGGCTGTCCATACCAGAGGCCCTGGAGACGGCCAAACAACGACTCACAGCCCTGGCCACACGCCTGAAGAGGTACACCAGAGAAATAGAAGCACGGAGAATAAACAGGATGTTCTCCACCGAACCATCCAAAGTGTACTCTCAGTGGGGGGGGCAGCAACACGAGAGCTGACCCACCAAGGCTGAAGACTGAACGATACTGGAAAAACATATGGGAGAGGGAGGCATCACATAACACCAATGCCCAGTGGCTGGCAGACCTGAGGGCAGACCACAGCAACCTCCCTGAACAGGAACCAGTAACCATCGCAACGGCAGATGTCCGAGAAAGGGTCTCAAACATGAAGAACTGGACAGCACCGGGGCCTGACATGATCCACACCTACTGGCTAAAGAAGCTAACTGCCCTCCATGAGCGCCTGGCAGCTCAAATGAACCAGCTTGCTAATGGATGTGACTCACCCAGAGTGGCTAACTGAAGGCAGGACAGTCCTGATCCTGAAGGACCCCCAAATGGAGCAGTCCCATCCAACTACCGTCCGATAACCTGCCTCTGCACAACATGGAAGCTCCTGTCGGGCATCATAGCGGCTAAGATGAGTAGGCACATAGCTCAATACATGAGCGGGGCCCAGAAAGGGATGGGTAAGGACACCAGGGGAGCAAAACACCAACTACTGGTGGATAAAGCGGTCGCTCGAGACTGTAAGGTCAGGCAGACCAACCTGTGCACAGCATGGATTGACTACAAGAAAGCCTATGACTCAATGCCTCACACATGGATCCTGGAATGCCTGGAGCTGTACAACATCAATAGGACCCTAAGAACCTTCATAAGGAACTCAATGGGGCTGTGGAAAACAACCCTAGTAACCAACCTCAAGCCGATAGCACAAGTCTCCATCAAGTGCGGCATCTACCAAGGAGATGCTCTGTCCCCGCTGCTGTTCTGCATAGGCCTGAACCCCCTCAGCCAGATCATCGCTAAGACTGGCTTCGGATACCGACTGCGAAATGGGGCAACCATCAGCCACCTCCTGTACATGGATGACATCAAGCTGTATGCCAGAACTGAGCGAGACATTGACTCACTGATCCACACCACCAGGATATACAGCAACGACATTGGAATGTCATTCGGACTGGACAAGTGTGGTCGAATGATAGCGAAGAGAGGGAAGGTTGTCAGGACTGAAGGAGTTGAACTCCCAGAAGGCAGCATAGCGGATGTTGAGGGCAGCTACAAGTACCTTGGAATCCCACAGGCAAATGGGAACCAAGAAGAAGCCGCAAGGAAAGCAGCCACAGCCAAATACCTACAGAGAGTAAGGCAAGTCCTAAGAAGTCAGCTAAATGGGAAGAACAAGGTCCAAGCCATCAACACCTACGCCCTGCCGGTCATCAGGTACCCCGCTGGCATATGAAGCTGGCCAAAAGAGGACATAGAAGCCACTGATGTCAAGACAAGGAAGCTCTTCACAATGCATGGAGGACTTCACCCCAAATCCAGCATCCTAAGACTGTACGCTAAGAGGAAGGAAGGAGGCCGGGGACTGGTGAGCGTCAGAGCCACCATCCAAGATGAAACAGCCAAGATCCATGAGTACATCAGGAAGATGGCCCCAAGCGATGGAATACTTAGTGAATATCTCAGGCAACAGAAGCCTGATGCAGAGGAAGAAGAGGGAGAACCGTCATGGCAGGACAAACCCCTGCACGGCATGTACCACCGACAGATACAAGAAGTGGCTGATATCGAAAAGTCCTACCGGTGGCTGGAAAAAGCTGGACTGAATGACAGCACAGAGGCACTGATCATAGCAGCACAAGAACAGGCCCTGAGCACAAGATCGATAGAGGCCGGGGTCTACCGCACCAGGCAGGACCCCAGGTGCAGGCTGTGCAAAGATGCCCCTGAGACAATCCAGCACATAACAGCAGGTTGTAAGATGCTAGCAGGCAGGGCGTACATGGAACGCCATAACCAAGTGGCCGGCATAGTGTACAGGAACATCTGTGCCGAGTATGGGCTGGAGGTCCCAAGGTCAAAATGGGACACACCTCCAAAGGTGAGGGAGAATGACCGAGCTAAGATCCTGTGGGACTTCCAGATACAGACCGACAAACAGGTGATGGCTAACCAACCGGACATAGTAGTGGTGGACAAACAGCAGAAGAAAGCCGTAGTGGTAGATGTAGCAGTCCCAAGTGACAGCAACATCAGAAAGAAGGAACATGAGAAGCTGGAGAAATACCAAGGGCTCAAAGAAGAGCTAGAAAAGATGTGGAAGGTGAAGGCAACAGTGGTCCCCGTGGTAATCGGCACCCTCGGGGCTCCCACAGATCCCAGGAACAACATCAGAGATCTCAGTCCAGAAGAGCGCAGTGCTAGGAACAGCTAAGATACTGCGAAGAACCCTCAAACTCCCAGGCCTCTGGTAGAGGACCCGAGATTGAGGAAGACACACACACACCACCCATAGGGGTGAGACGGGAAATTTTTTTTTTTTTTTTATACATACATATATATAATATATATGTATATATGTATATGAATTCACAACCTGTTTATGTTATAAATCTGACACAGGACCCAAATGCAGGATTATGTGGAAAAAACAAAGCAGGCAAAATCCGTCTTCGGACAAAAGGAAACCCTTGGGATACACAGAGGCAACATGCCGCCTGAGACAGCTGCTCAGCCGAGGAGACGAGTGTATGAGACCTGGGAAGTAAGAATAGGCAGGTAAGTAGCCACTCTGGAATAATTATTAAATGGACAAACTGGCGATGACATGGAGAATAACCGGAGTCTATATTGCCAAGGTCAGTAATTCAGTGCAGGCGTAGCTCATTCACACCGCCCGATCTCCTCCTGCACCTGTTAATTAAGCACACACAGGGTAGACGGACAACACACACAAGGAAGTTGGGGAGAGACCGTGGTGACCATGGGTTTAATTTGGGAGTTGTGGAATACTGGGTGTATTCTCATGGTGGCTGGAAGATGGAGCCGGAGCGCCACCGGATTGATGATCTTCTTGATTTTGAAGGGACCAATGAACCTGGGTGAGAACTTTTGGGACTCTGTCTTTAGTGGGACATCTCTGGTTGATAACCAGACCTCCTGGCCTGGTTGGTACTGAGGGGCAGGGATACAGTGGCGGTCTGTGATCTGCCAGTTCTGGTCAGTGGTCCTCCACAGTGCGTGATGTTCCAGACTCGGCGACACCGGCGAGGATGATGTTGCAGCGACGGGACTGCCACTTCTGGTTCCTGGGCCTGAAACAGGGGGGTTGATGTCCCAGGGAAGCCTCAAATGGTGTACACCCAGTGGCCGAGCTGAGCTGCGAATTGTGGGCGTACTTGATCCAAGCTAAGTGCATACTCCAGGAGGCAGGACAGGTTGTCACACCGGACCGCCGCCTCTAGGTCCTGGTTGACCCGCTCAGTCTGGCTATTACTTTGAGGGTGGAACCGGATGACAGGCTGGGCAATTTATGGCTTATGTGGAAAAAACAAAGTCTTTATTTGGACAACTAAAAATCACTGGTTCCACCAGGCAAAATTTGCCTCTGTGTAACCCTGATACACAGAGGCAACACGTCACCCGAGGCAGGTGAACATGGGGTCAAAATAACACGCTTGGCCAAGGAGACAAGTGCAGAAGACCTGGGAAATAAGCGTAGGCAGGTAAGTAGCCACTCTGGAATAATTATTGGCATACGCACACAGGGTAGACAGACAACACACACGAGGAAGAGGGAAAGAGAAATAAGAGGACCTGGGATGGCAATACCTCCATCTCATGACATTTTAACACAAATGCTGGATCTGTTTTAAAAACCACCTGTAGATGAACATTTTTGGGTTCTCGAAAAGTACATTGAAGATAGTGAGTGAATGTGGGTGTGGTTCTCTTTTCTCAGCAGGTTAATCTGGATAACACCTGGGACTTGGGAGCGACCCTGCAGGCTTGCTGGTCACCTGTTGGCCTATTTATATCTCGGCATGTTAGAAAGCGGACGTTGGAAGATTCCTTTGGCCACCAGAGACATCAGTTGACACTGTGATTGTGTTAGTCTATTAGTAGTTTACCCTACCGATGTTTAGTTTAGTTTAGTCTACAGTGATATGCTGTATTGATATTCAGTTCAATTCAATTCAATTCAAGTTTATTTGTATAGGGCCAAATCACAATACAAATCATCTCAAGGCACTTTACAAAAAGTAAAACTAAAAACCCAACAAATCCCTTATGAGCAAGCACTTGGCGACAGTGGAGAGGAAAAACTCCCTTTAACGGAAGGAAAAACCTCCAGCAGAACCGGGCTCAGTTTGGGCGGCCATCTGCCTCGACCGGTTGGTCCTGTGTTTGTGATTAAACACTCCTTGAACCTGCTTCCCGACTTTCCGGTCTGTTCCATTCTGCATTTGAGTCTGGGATTACGTGAAGCATAACACTTTGTGGAAAAAGCCTACAGTATTGCATATGCCTATTGCTCCAAATTTGGATTAATCTGTAAAAAAATGCACTATTCCCCTGTATGAGTAACTTTGTTTAAAACTACAATGGTCAGCTGTTTAAAATAATGTCTGAAACTATAGTCAATATTTGGGGGCTGTTCTTAAAAATGCATGTCTTCTCTAAAGCAAAGTACTTGAAATTGTGAATCACAGACAGGGGAGGGAGGTCAGAAAGTACTGAGAGATGGAGTGACATAATGCATTGATTTGTAGTATAATTGATAAATACAGAATATTAGCAGTTTATGCCTTTATTGTGATTGCTGCTTTTAAACAACACTGCATTCACTCAAAGAGTGGTTTAGGCATGGCATATAAACTGGGCTGCTCAAGGTCACTTTGACATTCTGTTAAAAGAAGGTAGGAATCAGCCACAATGAAATATATTACCTCATCAGAACATTAACATAATTAACAATATGACCAGTGTAGGAGTCTGACTACAGCTCTACAAATGAGTACTATGGTCCTGCACTTACAGTAAATGGGAATAGGGGTTGCATTTAAACTGCTCCACCATTTCCCTGAGTTGAGTGAAACGTGATTTCTCTGATGAGGCTTTTATTTACACAAGGGAGGAATAATCTGCGTCTCTTGTTGTGTCATGCTAGACTGAAAATAATCCGTGTGTGTATGTGTGTGTGTGTGTGTGTGTGTGTGTGTGTGTGTTTATTTTCCCTTGGAGCATGTACGTTACAGATGCTCAGCCTCTCTCCCTGTCTGTCTCTTTCTCTCTTCTTCTCTTCTCATTCTCGCATTCTCTGTCGCTCTCTCTGTGTGGTGAGGCGATGGGTGCCGACAGTGTTTAGGATCGCAGATTGACACACGCACGCACGCACGCACGCACACGTTCTCTCTTGCAGCTTCGCTCGGCAGAGGGTCTGGTGCCATGACCGAGGACGCGTTCATCCTGTGCTGAGAACCATGCGCAGCCGGCTGAGCCCTGCTGGAATGAGACGAGTAAAAGGGGCTTTCAACGGACTCATTTGTGGATTTGCGTTGCCAGGATGCCTTATTTGACCAAACCTCTTATTTTGCTCTTGTGTTTGATTGTTACCAGTGAATGCCGTAAGCACGGCCACCGGGTGCGGAGATGGACTGCTACCGTGGAGACCCAAAAGCATGGCACGTAAGTGTAGGATACAAATAAACACAAGATAAAGGTGGACATGCCATAGCTGATCACATATCCATTAGATAACATAAAAACATCTATGAATGAACTGTCACTATCAGAACATCTGGCAGGTACTTTAGATAGTACAGCTATAAGACAACTTATTAGGTATAACTGGGTTTATCAACGATGGGGTTTTTTAGGTACTTGCTTAAGAGCAGTGGAGCTCATGAATCACTTGTGGTATTATTGAAAATTATTTACATTTCACCTAATGGAAATAAAAAGAGGTATAAGAACAAGAAGAAGTCACAAACACATGCCAGATCATTGCTCTGTGTAGAAACGCTTTGGCGTATTTCTTAGATGAAATAGGAAAAATGTCCAGCCTATTCACATTAATGAGGCTCGGCTGAATAAAAGAAACAGCACTTTGTATAATGCTCCAGCCTCCACAATGATGTTCCAGGTAAATACACAGCTATATGAAACAGAAACTGAACATTATCACCTCCATGAAGGAGAATTTACTGGATTCGACTGTTGTAATTTTAGTATATATTTTATCAAAATGGTGTAAAGTCTTATGGTCAGTTGGAAATGCATCTTATGTGACACATTTTACATTTTTCTTAGCAGCTTATATTAGAGTCTTTGCTAACTAGCTGGGTAGAAAGTATGGTGAAAAGGGGCTCTCTATGGCCTCACTGCAAAGTGATGACATGTCATAGCATGCAACATCTTAAAACAAGGTTAAAGGTACTGATTTATCACATAGAAGTAGTGGAAATCAAACATTCTGTAAGTTGTTAAAATGAGGCAAATGTGGTATGAAGGTAAATGCACTGCCGTTATTTTAGTGCAAAGTGATCTGGCAAACATTCACCTGCATACATTCACACACTGATGGTACCTGCAAGGCACTGACATGCTCATCAGTAGGAGTTTCGAGCTCTGAAGGACGCTATGACACTGTTGGAGACACTCCCTAGAAAAGCAGTACAAATGGCTAAATGAGCCTGCAAAACCACCTCTAGTGACTGATGCATGACATTGCTGTAGAACCTCAAAACCATGGCGGTGGGAAGGCAGAAGGCAAGATGGATAAGCATGTCAATAAAGCTGCTGATAATTAATGTTAAAGTTAATATTAAGATCAGTCCAGACTCTCACCTGTTTTAGAACAAAAGCATTTAGGTAAACCATTAAAGTTCAGTGATGCTGCAGTCACAACAAGCAAATACTGTTTTACAACATCAGATATGTTGGTGAAAACAAATTAATTACGCTTTACTGATTTGTTTAGTATCACTTTTTTCAACTTGCCAGGCATATTATTTTATTATTTGTCATTATTTTAGAAAACACAATCCTGGTAACATTAGGATCCCAGCCACAGTATTTTTTCTTTGCAAATTCATTTACTCTACAGAAAATTTATGTGATAAATTCTGTTCAAGGATAATGGATGGATTGAATGTAATGGATTTAACTTCACTTTTCCTACTAGTATTTTTTTCATGATTATCCCCTAACCATAGCCATTATAACTTGTCCATTGCTATAAGCCTATCATAACTTTAACCTCAAAGCTTGCAGATCTTTTACATTATGCAGTATATTGACAGTGCTGTCCAGCTGGTGGTCATACTCTGTCATTATGGAGGGCAGTTTAAAAAACACATATTCTGTCATTTTATTTGTTTGTTTCATTTGGAAACAAACCATCAGCCCCACAATTACAGTGCATTCAGACTGTATTCAGACAAGTATTCAGACCCTTTAATCAGTACTTAGTTGAAGCACTTTTGGCAGCTTTTACTATGGCAGCAATTACATCCTCAAGTCTTTTTGGGTATGATGCAACAAGCTTATGAACACCTGGATTGGGAGATTTTCTGCCGTTCTTCTTTGTAAATCCTCTCAGTTTCAGTCAGATTGGATGGGGACCATAAGTGGACAGCCATTTTCAGCTCTCTCCAGAGATGTTTGACAGGGTTGGAGTCAGGGCTCTGGTTGGGCCACTCTAGGACATTCACAGAGTTGTTCCTAAACCACTCCTGTGTTGTCTTGGCTGTGTGCTTAGGGTCATTGCCATGTTGGAAGGTGAAGCCTCGTCCCAGTCTGAGGTCCTGAGTGCTGGGGAACAGGTTTTCATTGAGGATATCTCTGTACTTTGCTCCATTCAGCTTTCTCTCAGCCCTAACCAGTCTCCCAGTTCCTGCTGCTGAAAAACACCCCCACAGCATGATGCTACCACCATGCTTCACTGTTGGGATGGTATTGGACAGCTGATGAGAGGTGCCTGGTTTCCTCCAGACATAACATTTAGAATTGAGGCCAAACAATTCATCAGACCAGAGATAAATTTAATAATGAAATGGATGAAATGAAATAAATTCCTAACATTCTGTTTTCACTTTGTCATTATGTGGTACTGAGTGTAGATTAATGAGGAAAAAATGAATTGAAATGAATTTAAACAATTGTAGTATCAGGCTGCAACATAACAAAATTGAAAAGTGAAGGGGGTCTGAATACTTTTTGAATGCACTCTAGTCTCAAAATTCTGAGAAGTCAACAAGTGCCACAGTGTTAGCCATGATAAAAAAGTCATGTGCAAACTCATCACAAGTCTCAGTCAGATTCAAATTTGTTTCATACCATTATTATGCAAAACAAAATCTTCAATATGGGAGATGAAAAAATTTAGATGCAAATTAAAACCACACTTGCAGGCAGAGAATTCAGCAGTGAGTCACAGACTCATTCTGACTGAAGGAAAACTATCCCAAAACATCTAAATCCAAGCCATTCTCCCTACTATACAGTTGAAAGATTTAAATAATTGTTTCAGATGGCCTCACCAAGGCATCCATCCTCATAGATCATTTAACACGGCACTGTTACATATCCACTATTCAACTGACAATCTATTCAGCCAAGCAATGACGAAATGACAGTTTTATGAATGGTATAGCTGCAGTCAGGGGGGCTGTTTGCCATGAACACATTTTATCCAACATTTCAAACATACATTTGGATTTTCCCTACCATGATATGATGGTTATGGATTTTTTTATGTTTAAAATGAGAAATGAGAAATACTTATACTTTTATCACTAATCCTCTTAAAAGTGGAAGTGAAAAAAGAAACGGGCTCTGTACAATATGTATGTAAATGACCAACTTATATTGGTCTTGCTCTGAGTTCTCACAGCAGTTTGAACTGGTATCCTCCAGTTTGGGTGGAGTGTTTCTGTGAAGTGTCCTCTGACAGTGAATGTCTCCTCTAGCTCACTGACAAAGAAGACTCCAGATGTAACCAAGTCTCGCAAAATGAAGACAGAGCACCTGCTCAAAGTAGATGATCATGACTTCACCATGAGACCAGCATTTGGAGGTACGTGTCGAAAGCATTCCTGTTGTTTTACGCATTATTTTTTAACATGTTTCTATGTTGTGTAGATAAATACTGTTTACATGTAAGCAAGACCTGGTCAGGTCTTGCCTTTTCCAAACTTTTAACCTCATCTCATTAGCATAAACATCCATCAGCATATGTGTGTTAGAAAGGCAGAATTAATTAAATTGTAAGTGGCTATTAATGTTTGAACCTCCAGCCTGAAAATGAGATATAAGCAGCAGATGGCAAAGGTTTTTTTTTTGGCAGTGCAAACATTTGTAGAGCATCAGATATTTTGATGACCAGTCAATATGTTGGTCTTTTATGTATCAGCCAAGAAAGCTCGCAGTTTGAATCTTGTTTGACCCTGGGGCCTTTCTGTGTGGAGTATGTTTTCCCCGTGTCTGTTTTCTATAGCTACTCTGGCGTCTTGCCACTGTCCAAACACATGCAGGTTAGGTTGACTGCCGACTCTACATTGCCCACAGTGTCTCTATGTGTCAGAGCTATGATAGACTAGTGATCTGTCCAGGGTCTACCCTGCCGCTTGCCCAGTGTCAGCTGGAATTGCAACCTTGGATTTTCCATGATGGACGGATGATTGTATCTTCCAAATGTATTTTTTGTTTGCTAAGTAATAGAAAATGTCAGGTACAGGTGTCTCCATTATAACCACTTTAGACATACATAAGCACATTCACAGGACACTAAAACAACATAATTTTAAATCAATGGACAACAGACAAAACAATTTGGCATATACTTGGCATATAATTTGGCAACATATAATTCTCCAAGGCAAACAAGCCAAATTATAAAATACCACATAACTATAACAAAAATAAATTTAAAAAATCAAACCCACAACACCAATTCTCCTAAAGTAGCTACACTTGCAAACAAGGAGAACTAAGATGTCTTTTTCTTTCTCTTCATGTAATCCCAGACTGAGTCTGTGATGTTGAGATCAGGGCTCAGTTGGGACTGGACCATCTGTTGTAAGACTCATTGTTCTTCTCTCTCAAGATAATTCTTTATGGCTGTTTGTTTGGGCTTTTTGTCATGCTGTCATGCTAAAGTTCTATACAGCTCCATGGAGACTGGGGTGGTTGACCGGAGTGTAGGTGTTACCTGTCACTGCCAGCATGCCAGCACTTTGTCTACCCCTATGTCTTGTGATTGGTCTTTGGTCAACCTCTCATATGTAGGACTCTTTCATGTTATACCATTTATCCAAGTGTCCATCTATCTTCTGTAATCATCTAAAAACATAAGGCATCCTGCTCAATCACCACACTGTAGTGAACAACCATGTTGTTCACACGGATGGCAAGAAAAAGTGGTTCACAGTATCACTAATCTCCCAAACTGGGTATTTAAGATGAATTTCTTTTTGTGGCAGTTGTTCAAGCATTAAGACCTTATTCCTAAAGATATAAGGGTTTTTAATATCTGACTGGTATTCTTCTATGTGCAGTCTAAAGGTCAGTTATACAGTTAAGGATAAATCTAAAGACTTTTATTATTGAAATATGTCAGAAAGTAGCTCAAGGCTAAGTCTATTTTCATACTGTTAGAAGTGTGTATTTTGTATTTCTTGTGCCTTTTTTGAGTAATCAAATGCAACTTGTATGGTCTGGTCAAAATCCAACCTTTCATAAGACTTTGAAAATGCATCTCTTCAATAAAATAAGGTAGCAAAAGAAATAAATCTTCTTTTGACTCAGATTCCTCTGAAGCTGTACTTTGTTGGGTAGAAGATGAAACTGTCATTAAGAGATGTCTTCTGCTGTTAGAGTGTTACTTTGGAGAAAGGCAGAACACATAGCATGATGTTACAATGAAAACAGAACTAAAAATAACCTGGGTACAGGCACAGAGTCCCAGCAGATACCCTGCAGTAGATACATCATACCCATTCTTTCCAGAGGATTGCACCCCACAGATATGTTTAAATCCTTAGATTTAATCATTAAAATGTAATCATTTAAAGGCCCTTTGTGTAACAAATTTGCTTGTGGTACATCAGTAGGTGGAAGCATTTCAACACGCGCTTACCCCCCACACCTCTCCATGCCATTCCTCCACCAACATCATCACAAAGGCTTCATCTAGTCTTTCAGCATCTTTCAACATCTATGTAAAGCCACCTATGTAAATATATATATAAATATATATATAGCTCGTGCCCCTGGCATATATTTGCATAACTCCTGGCATTAGTTGTACCAGATACTTTTAAAACTGTACTCCTCAAAGTTGTCACAGAAAAAGAAGCATTTAGATGATCAGGATCAGGTTTTAAAGCAATGTTTTAAATGTTTACCATTTCTTTTTCTTCCAAAAAACTTAATCTGTGGGTTTATTTAGTTGACTGCTCCTTTTTTTTCTCTGCGATTTATTTTATCAATGTTGCTGCTCTCACTGGTTTCGCTGATTACATTTGGTGAATACAATATAGCAAAGGTATATTGGGACAAGCGACAAAAAAGATAATATGGCATTGAATGGAAGCAGGTAACTAGTGAATGAGTTATGTGTTACAGTGAGTTATGAGTTACAGTTATGTGTTACATTCAGGCAATCTCTAGTGTTCAGTCCTGATAAAAACTGATCTCCATTTTCCATATTTTTTATTAATTTATTTAATTTTTGCATATTATTGTCCTTTGTGTTACCTCTAACGATGAGCTGCAGCTTCAGGTGGAGGTGCATGGGTGTAAATACACACAACAAAACCGGGATCTTCAATTAGAAACTTTACCCAGTTCTTAGCAGGTGGCTTTACAATAGCAGCTGGTATCTTGAAGACCAATATAAAGTGTTGCTTTCCCTCTAGCTCTAGCACAGAATAGCAATATGAAGTGTCCAAGCGGTGAGCTGTGAGCACCATCAAAACAACTAACAAAAACATACAACTCTTGAGGACTGCAGGACAAACTTCCTGCAACACACTGGATTCACTGACCAAACCCATCCATCAGGGAAAACAGCTTAAACTACCTCACACTACTACTTTGCTGTTATAGGGCTTCATCCTATCATGATGCATTACTCTGCTGAGCTTCGGCCCTTGAACCTCGTAGAGTATGGGACCACGGAGTGCTGAAACAATCAGAGGGCCCTTCCATAACACCTGGAGCTTGTGGCACAGTCCCTTCCTTTTGGTGTCATCTTTGACATACACTAAATCTCCAATACTGTAGAAGTGTTCCCTTGCTCAAGGATCATGCACCCTTCTCTGATGTTCTTGTGCAGTGCGGAGATGTTCTCTTGCCATGTCATACGCTTCTCTGAAACTTTCTTCAACATTGTAGAGGTAATCTGCTACATCCATCCGGTTCACCTTGAGTTTTGGAGTGCCAGACTAGATACGGCGGTGTGAAAAAGTGTTGGCCCCCTTCCTGATTTCTTATTTTTTTGCATGTTTGTCACACTTTGTTTCATATCATCAAACAAATTTAAATATTAGTCAAAGATAACACAAATAAACACATCATGCAGTTTTTAAATGAAGGTTTTTATTATTAAGGGAAAACAAAATCCCAAACTACATGGCCCTGTGTGAAAAAGTGTTTGCCCCCCCCTGTTAAAACATAACTGTGGTTTATCACACCTGAGGTCAATTCCTCTAGCCACACCCAGGCCTTATTACTGCCACACCTGTTCGCAATCAAGAAATCACTTAAATAGGACCTGCCTGACAAAATGAAGTAGACCAAAAGATCCTCAAAAGCTAGACATCATGCCGAGATCCAAAGAAATTCAAAAACAAATGACAAAGAACGTAATTGAGATCTATCAGTCTGGAAAAGGTTATAAAGCCATTTCTAAAGCCTTGGGACTGCAGTGAACCACAGTGAGAGCCATTATCTACAAATGGCGAAAACATGGAACAGTGGAGAACCTTCCCAGGAGTGGCCGGCCGACCAAAATTACCCCAAGAGCGCAGTGACGACTCTTCCAAGAGGTCACAAGAGACCCCACAACAACATCCAAAGAACCGCAGATACCCTGCAGTAGATACATCATCCTGATCTAGAACAGGAAAAGCTTAAACCCATCGGGTAACCTGGTTGATTATGACAAGAATGTATTTGTTACTGCAGCTGGACATCGGGAATGGGCCAAGATGGCTGTCCTGTTTCCACAGACTGAGTGTCATCATCATCTGTCTTGCTAGCAGACAGAATACACCTCACTGTCAGTGGCATAACATCCTCATCAAACCTTGATCACTGCTCATGAAATTTCTGGCAGTACTTGCATCCTTTGCATGGTAGGTCAGACAAATTTACCCCAGCATGATAACAGTAACATCTGTGTAGACTTACTCCTGGTTGCCTCGACATGGCATCTGCATTAGCATGCTGGCTACCTGCTCAATGTTCAACGTGGAAGTCGTATTGGCTCAACTCTTCCAGCCAGCGAGCCAGCTGACCCTCAGGGCATTTGAATCAAAAAAGCCAGGCAAGGCAGCCATGATCTGTCTTGTCCGAGAACTTTCTGCCCAGTAGGTAGTGATGGAACTGGTGTGTTAAACAAACAACAGCAAGCAACAAGTGACACAGTACCTCTGTTGAGCTGGTGTAAGGTGGCTGCTGGCATATGTTAAAACTCGCTCCTCTCCCCACTGGACCTGTGACAAGACTCAATAACTTTGCCAATAACTATGACATTGTCGAGGCCGGGATTTTCAATTAGAAACTTTACTCAGTTCTTAACAGGTGGGTTTAAAATAGCAGACGTTATCTTGAAGAACAATATACAGTGTTGCGTGGCCTCTAGCTTGAGCAGAGAACAGTGATATGCAGTGTCCATGCGGTTGGCCACGAGCGCCATCAAAAAAACTAACAAAAACATACTCTTGCAGACGTTCACGAATTTCCTGCAACACCAAGCTGGATTCACTGACCAAACCTAGGCATCAGAATATTAGCAAGGATGTCCAAATCCACAGATATGTAGTAAAAGGTTCATCTAAACTGTCGTTCAGATGACTGTGTCCCTGTTTTGATAACACAAACAGAAGTCAGATGATAGGAATAGATCAGACATTGTAGAGATAAATACACTCTCAACTCTATCAGTATCACTTGTCTCAACATTCTGAAACGGCTGAGCTAATCACACTGACCAATCTGTTTTCATTCTCATTGTGTTAAATACCAGTACTTTTGTGAGGATTTGCTGGTAGGACGCGTATGCAGAAATTGGAGGGAGGCAGACATAGTATAAACAAGTAAAGATTTATCTACAATAAGCTTAAAGACAAAAACTATACAGAAGCTAGGTAGCTAACATGGAAGAACTGAGAACTGAAGTGATGCATGAGACAGAGCAATGCCAGAGACACACTAGCATTCACTCAAGCAGAATGAATCTTATAGCAGTTTGGGAGAGGAAACCGCTGGCACAGATCCCTGCTATGCCTGATCAGCCACTCTAACCACGCCCCTCACTCCAAACCTGCAAGGGAGATAGGGAAAAGGGAGAAACAGGAAGGAAAAGAGGAAAAAGGAAAGTACATAGGCAAAATCCAGAGTCCTCCCCCTCAATGGTCACCTCCTGGCAACCTGCCTGGTTTATCTGAGTGACATATACAAAAGTCATTCAGCAGCTCAGGGTCCAGCATGAGAGCCCGGGAAATCCATGATCGCTCCTCTGGTCCATAACCCTCCCAGTCAACAAGGTATTGGAATCAATGACCCCTATGTTGGTCATCCAAAATAGTCCACACAGTATATGCCAGGTGGTTGTCGATCATTTGAGGAGGAGGTGGAGCCTCAGACTGGGAACTGAGCATGGTGGAAGATACTGGCTTGAGTAATGAAACATGAAAAGAAGGATGAACGGGTAGCTTTACACCACAGGGATTAATAATTTGCTCAATCTCAAAAGAAACCAACATACCTGGCTTCCAATTTGTTACACTCCAACTGAATTGGGAAATCTTTAGCACTTAGCCAGACTTTTTGACCCATCTTGTATTCGGATGCGTCCATGAAATTTTGGTCAGCTAACTGCTGGTTAGTCAGTGCATGAAAGCTCTGCATGCATCACTGCAAGAGTCACTCCATTCTTGTTTTTTCTGAAATCTGACACAAATGACTCACTGCACATAGACTGCTTCTTCCTTCCTCTGAGAATTGATAGACCCAGACCCAGAGCTATCCAATAAACATGGCAGTGGTGTATGCCTCTACGTGAGCACACGCTGGTGCGCCGCAGTCATGGTCAGAGGAGGTATGTATCCCTGACATCGAGCTTCTTGCTGTCCATGCTTTCAGTCCATGCTCCATGCTACAGGTGCCCCACTATCTTCCTCGAGTTCCTTCAGCTATTCTTTATACTGGTCTACATTAACCCCAAAGCCAATGCATACAGTGCCACAGAACACATTAGGAACTAACTAAACAAACATGAACTGATATCATCTGATGCCCCTAAATTCATCATGAGAGACTTTAACGACTACACACCTGACAAGGCACTTAAAAAATTTCACGAATACATCACCTGCACCAACCGCCTTGAGAAGACGCTAGACAAAAATGGCGTAAATCAAAGTTCAGTTCATTATGACATTTATAAGCAAATGTGCGTTCAGTGAAGCTTTTTTGTAGAAAAGGAGAAATGTATTTTTCTGAAATCATCAAAAACAGCAGTAATAACTCACGTGTCCTGTTTGCTATAGTGAATAGATTAAAAAACCCTCCGTCTCCATTGTCATCAGAATTAATGTCACCATCTAAATGCAATGAGTTTGCATTATTTTTTATGGACAAGGTTCAGGGTATTAAACATGCAATTAACTGTACAAGGCAGATAACAATTCTACAACCATCCAGGAGACACTTGTTAGAACTGACACACTTTACACCTGTAAATGACGAAACAGCTGAAGAGACCATCTCCAGTCTGAGTTAATCCACCTGCTGCCTCGATGTCTTACCCACTAGATTTCTGAAATCAGTACTAAGCAGTTTGTTACCACATCTCACTCATGTAGTTAATGACTCATTACAGTCTGGAACATTTCCAAGCGCCTTAATGGCTAAAGTATGATAACACTGTGATCAGCACAAACTGGGCTACAATAATATGTGAGCAGCAAGTTTATACATGATTGTGTTTTTGAGAAAACAACATTTATGCATGGTTAGTAAAAAACAAACATTTTTAAGTTACTGAAATAAGGCCATAAAACACATACAGAACATTGGTTCACAAGACTTTGGAGAAATGCATCTTGTAGCCTAGAGTGTTTGCTTCAAAATTATGTGAAAATCATCTTGTTCACTCATTCACAGAAAAAAATATACCAGTTTAAATTTTCTAAGACACTTTTTGTTTAGAAAGGGCATATGCAGAAAGGTGTGTCTGATCATGAATAGTCATGTGATTTATCTGAGAAGACAAAAACCCACATAATGAGCCTTTCAGTCAGGAATGTGGCTGAGAGAGAATTAGTGCAATGCAATGCAATACAATGCAAATGTCCGTCATCTGAGTCGTGTTTTTCCTCTAAGGACAAAGTAAATTCTTTATCGCTGTCTGGAACATACAAAGCTCTTCTTCACCCGTGTAGCGTGCCATCATCCAAATGCACAGAAAAAGTGAGTAAATTCTATGATGAAGCTTAACGTTTTATGCCATTTCTTGGGGCTGTGTACAGAATTACCTGGCTCACCTCAGATTATTTCCATATGAACAGTGCGCTCAGTGCGAGGCGGGATTACATTAGCTATACTGAGGTGAGAGGAGAAACTATACTGCTCCTTACTTTCATACGGATTAAATAAAAAGTGATTATTTGTTTTTGACTTGATTTGTTTTATTTAAAAGAAGACATTTCAAGTTTTCTAGCCATATGTTTCTCATTTTTATGAGGCAAGTATTCGCTGAGATTCTGGTTGTTTCATTTACGTGTCTGTGAAGAGAGAAGACAGAGAGCACACCCTGTCTGCTTTCTTTATGTTACAAAAGCACAGCGCTTTGTTGTTATTATGAGTGTATACAAATAAAACTAGACCCTTTACAGATTCAAATGATATATTGCTCTTATCTGTACGAACAAAACTAGAGGAGTAATTTAAGTTTGTTTCGGCATTATCAGGAGAAGATGCCACAAAACACGCCAGCACATTCGTCTGAGACCCCTGAGGGTTAAAACTGCTGTCATCAAGCTTCTCCTAAAGAAGAGCAATCTTGATGCCACAGTACTGAACAACTCTCAGCCCATATCAAACCTGCCATTTTTAGGTAAAATAAACTTACTGACTTTCTCCTGCTAAACAACTGCTTTGATGGTTTTCAGTCAGGTTTTAGGCCCCATCACAGCACTCATCAAGGTGACAAATGATATTCATCTGAACACTGACGCTGGCAGAGTCTCTGTCTTAGTACTGTAGGATCTCAGTGCTGCTTTTGACACAGTGGACCATGTGATCATGTTACAAAGGTTAGAGGACTGGATAGGCATCTCTGGTACTGCTCTTAAATGACTGAATTCCTATCTTGAAGACAGGAAGTACTTTGTCGAAATTGGCAACTGTGTCTCAGATAAAATGGCCTTGACATGTCGGGTCCTGCAGGAGGCCATCATGGGACGCCTTTTGTTCAGTCTTTACATGTTTCCTTTAGGCCAGTTAATACATAGCAATAATGTGTCCTACCATAACTATGCAGATGACACTCAGATTGAAATTTCACTCACAGCAGGTGAATATGGACCAGTCAGTTCATTGCATTGAACAGATCACTGTGTGGATGCAAAACAACTTTCTCCAAATAAACAAAAACAAGACTGAAGGCAGCTGCAGTACATTCAGAATGCTGCTGCTCAGGTCCTGACTAGAATCAGGAAGTACAACCACATTACTCCTGTTCTCAGATCTCTGCCCAGGCTTACTGTATCTCAGAGAATACACTTTAAAACACCAGTCGCTTCATGGCTCAGCCATCAGGAAAGCCAAGGTGGATTATAAAGGTGGATTATAAAAACAAGGTGTAGGAAAAATTCACACAGGTGAGCCTCTGCTCAGCCTGGCAGGGGATTAAGAATACGGCTGCTGTGAACACCATTCCCCCTACTCACCGAACCATCTAAGTGGCATCCTTCCCTATGACCTCAATGCCTTCTTTTCCAGATTTGAGAAAGATAACTCCTCTGCTTTTCTGAACACAATCTTCTCCTTAATGCCTGTGGAAGGAAACCTTTCCTTCAATAAAGAGGTAATGAGAACCTTTAAGAAGATCAGGGAGATCACAGCACACAGCTCAGACAATATCAGCGGCCGCATACTGCGGCCTTGTGCAGAAGAGTTGGGAGATGTCTTTCACCTCTTGTTCCAAAAATCCATGGATACATGCACAGTCCCCCAGCTGTGGAAGTACTCCATGGTTCCAATCCCTGAGAGAAGTTCAGTAAAGGCTGTGAAGCAGTGATGCATCTTTAAACTATGCTAAATATTATTCAATTTAGAGGCTCCTAAACTCTTAGTATAAAGGAAGTGACTGAATATCATCCCCTACAGGTCTTAAAATAACATGGCATGATAACCACCAAAGATCAGCATTATGACTGTGTGGCCAGAGTTTGATGTCAGAACTGCGGAGATTCAATTAGAAGATTGTATTGAGCTTGCCACATCAAAGGAAACTGCAATAATCCATTGATTTTGATCAAACCAAATTCAAATGCTGCCACTTTTAAATATGGCCATAAGTAAGATTTTATTGGTACAAGATGTGGCTCAGCTTTTGAAATGTCATCAGAAAATTTACATTTGCTTCAACCCTGATCACTAAAGTGATATGCTATCCTTGCGTGTGAGCTCAGGGGAATATAACAGTAATCACCAGAGTTTTGTTTTTGTAGCTAAAGCTGTAACCAGTTCTCACTGATGGATAGGTTAGTGTCACCCAAATACCATCTGGATATGTCAGTATAATTTGAGGGGACTGGACTGTAGCTAGGCTTGCCCTGAGTAATTCAGTTTGTGTGCAGTTAGCTTAGCCCAGCTCTGGCTAGTTGCATTGCAGGCCTCATTCCAGCAGTGATGAGCAGATTAAGCTGGCAGTGGTTCCTCCTGCTTACAGCTTAGATTAGCACAGGCACCAATCTGTTACGGCATCAGACAGCTGTTACCCAGCAAATGACACTTTGTCCCAACTGAAAAACAGATACGCAAATGAGACAAGGTCCAAAACTGGCTGCAAAAGTACATCTATTGTTGGTGAAAGTACTATAAAATTCTGTATAAGCAATTCTGTATTGCCTGGGTGTTAATATTTTTGTCCATTATAATCATGGGTCATGACAACATTTTTTCTTACTATTCACTGTATATCCCCTTGTATTTAATATACCAGGAACTACATCCAATGGTTTTACATTTGTTTATTTAGTGAGATGACTTCTGTTGAATTCAAGTATTCTAAAAAGACCAGATAAAGAGGATAGCTTGCATTTCATGTATTCATATTATATCAGATATTCTTAATGTGGATTATGTTTACCAAATTTTTGTTAAATAGTTGGTGAGATTAATAACTATGATCTGTTACACTGGGTTTCATGTGTCTAATCAAAGATCTATTAAACATGGAGCACAGCACCATAAGTTACTAAAACAGTAAAACACCATGTACAGTTTGCTAGAGTGAAATCTGATACATCACACAGCTGCTGTCAAAACCATATGTTGTCTTTCATTTTATCAGCAAAAATATTGTCAACTGGGCTTCATTAAAACACAATAGAGCTGACCACAGAC
The DNA here is from genome assembly GCF_900324485.2 of Mastacembelus armatus. Classification (NCBI taxonomy): domain Eukaryota; kingdom Metazoa; phylum Chordata; class Actinopteri; order Synbranchiformes; family Mastacembelidae; genus Mastacembelus; species Mastacembelus armatus. The sequence continues at coordinate 20,592,548 of NC_046654.1, forward strand.
AGGGGAGACTGGAGCTTTAACAGTGTACCACGGGCCTGTCTGGTTGAAATCAACGCTCCCAGTGGATGGGGAGGGTACCAAGTGTAGAGCTGTAAAAAAAGCAGTTTAGGTTCAATTTCAGCAACAGAACAGTCACGTAGACACATGGCAGCAGCGCATCATGCACACACCTAATGGTGTAACATCATTAATTATATTATAAATATTTCCAAAACTAAGACAAGACCGGCCAGAATCAATGAATCTAAATCCTGAAGTTTTTAATGACCATCTCTTTGGCAGTGTTTATGTGATGGTAATGTGTAAGAATGTGGCACTATCATGGAGTGGTGCATATACTTTCATTACATCTAACATACTACATTAATTGTTTTACAGAGACAACAGAACAGAAAAGGTCACAGAGTGACAAATGGCAGCAGTCTGCATATCACACATATATCACACACATATCACACATAATTGTGTAACTTCATTTATTATTGTTAAATATCTGCGTCCACATTACACTTTGTTACAGAGAAGACGCTGACACATAACAGGTAAAAGGAAAAAGTAACAACCAAGGCAATCAGAATATACACAATACAAATAAAATAAAAAAATATGCTTTTGTCAGTGTATAAATACTGGGAAAAATTAATATAAATATTGTATCCAAATTGTGCAGAGAAATTTTGTTACACTGCACATTCACATTTGAGGCAAGACGAAACTATATTGGTCATTTACATTCCGTAAGCTGAACATTTCAGTTTTACAGCCAGTGTGTGTGTGGTGTGTGGAAAACGGCGTGGGATGAGGTGGGGGGTTGCTAAAATTGTGACACTCTACAGAAAGTGGAGGTTCAAGTGACTTAATACGCTAAAAAATAAATACAGTAGATAAGAATACATGATAGAATGTAACAATTACACAACTAGTCAATAAGAAGTAGTTACTCTTTTAGTTGTGTCATTAGGCTTGAAAGCAGAAATTTGCTTGCATTGTTGAAGGAGGGGGAGTAATCTGGTGTCACACACCAGATTACTGGTGTGTGATGCATAAACTATTTCCATGGTAACAGAGGTAGGTACACATGCAGGAAAAGTCCTGTAGGAGAAAAACAATCAACTCTTTGTGACTTTTTTCACAGACAAAGTAAATCCTTAGCCATGCATATTAAACAATGAATGACACTGTGTTAATGATGATACAAGCTTAAACTCTTGCCAATTATCTGTTGTAAGATAATAAATTAATAAAATAATCATAATATTGTGAGCCCTGCACAGCTGGGAGGGAGCTGGGAGTCACTGCCCATATATTTTCCATTGTTAACTAGGGTGTTTATAGTTCAGGTCTGCAGATCACAGGTCAACCCATCTTTTCCCCATCAGAATTATAGATTATAGATTTGCATTAACAATCACAAAAATCCTTATTTTTCTTGCTGTCTTCATTTTCAAACCAGGGTGAAGTTTAAAGACCTCATTCTATTGTATAACTTATAGTGTTTCCATCTGCTTTTAATCTTATGTTGGGTTTCACACTCCCCTGCACTTTCAATGATTCTCAACAACTGTGCAGCACTACAGTAAAGTTAGACAAATATTCATATTCCACCTGTAGTAAGACAGACAAGTTAAACTCTGTTCAGGTCCACCAAACTTTCCCTATCACTCCAGGGTATCACTAAATGGGATGTCATTCATTCAAAAATTATGTTATATCAGAATATATCAAACAATCAAATATGTACAAGATGTACCTATGTTTGCAGGTTTGGTCCTCATAAAGTCAAGTGAAAATTTTCAAAACATTAAGGTAATAAAGATCTAGTCAAAATAATCACAGTTTACAGCAAATACTGGCCAGGGAGCATTTTCTTTACTTCAGTCTCTAAGTACACATTCATTATAGTATGGACTACAGTATGGTCTGTGCATATGCAGGCTGCTGTACATGGTAGTGTAAGCTGAGCGCCATCTGTAGATATTAGAATGTCACACATATTGTGCTCTGGTGCAAATGATGAATACTCGTGGTGAAAGTGGCAACTTACTGCGGCAGGAACACTTAATTGCTACTACTATATGTTTGTGAGACCAGTCAAATAATGAGACAGATATTCTTTGATTACTTTACAACCTTAGTTTTCTGAGTGAAGCACTTAGGTCTTTACTCCATTATGCAATGTACCCCTTGTGGTAGGGTAATATGTACATTTCTACTGGCCACAGGTTATACATTATCTATACAGTACCTACGTCTCCTGTGCAGGCATGGAGTTCCTGATAATTTCAAAACAATTTCAACTCATTTTAAAACAAACAAATGCTGTCTCCAAGCTGGTCAATCTTCCTGAAATCCCAAATACACTGGATGTAGTCTTAACCATCTTCTGGAAAGGAGATCATTCACAGCTTGACTGGTTCACACCAACCCTCACTAGTGCTATATCAGCCCTTACCAATTGTACAATGCATCTTAAGCACTAGCACACAGATGAACAACAGGCTTTAAAGAAGTCACATTCTTCATTCTTTTAATGAAGAACTGTCAAGATTTTGTCACAGTTGGGTAAATAATTGTATATCTAGACCCAAGCTTGCACATTTGGGTAAATAATTGTATATCTAGACCCAAGCTTGCAGACAAAACAACTTTATTTACACCAAACCAAAGGCAAAACTCAAAATTATATGGCAGGGAATCCAGGAATGCAGGAACAGAAGCCAGGAACCACAAAATACCAGAGCCAGGTGAAGACAGGAAACTCAGGTGAGTGTGGCAACTCGCAGAGAACAGGATCCAGGGAACACAGGAACCAAAGACAAACACATTAGTCTGGAAACCAGGAAACAAACACGGCCCAACCAATCCAATCAATCCAGCAACCAGGTGAAGTGGAGAGCTGGTGTAAATACCTCATCCATTTGATGACTAATAAGCATCAGGTGTCATCACCTTTTTACCCTAGGGAAGACAAACACACACACACCTATTGAAAGAGAGGGAGCAAGGGGAGGAGAAACCCAGGAATAAAGATCCAGACACAAGTGAAAGCAATCAGGGTACTGAAACATAAAGCTATAGAGAACTAGCTACAGTGGGTACGGAAAGTATTCAGACCCCTTTAAATTTTTCACTCTTTGTGTCATTGCAGCCATTTGCCAAAATCAAAAGTTCATTTTATTTCTCATTAATGTACACTCAGCACCCCATCTTGACAGAAAAAAACAGAAATGTAGAAATTTTTGCAAATTTATTAAAAAAGAAAAACTGAAATATCACATGGTCATAAGTATTCAGACCCTTTGCAGTGACACTCATATTTAACTCACATGCTGTCCATTTCTTCTGATCCTCCTTGAGATGGTTCTGCTCCTTCATTGGAGTCCAGCTGTGTTTAATTAAACTGATCGGACTTGATTAGAAAAGGCACACACCTGTCTATATAAGACCTTACAGCTCACAGTGCATGTCAGAGCAAATGAGAATCATGAGGTCGAAGAAACCGCCCAAGGAGCTCAGAGACAGAATTGTGGCAAGGCGCAGATCTGGCCAAGGTTACAAAAGAATTTCTGCATCACTCAAGGTTCCTAAGAGCACAGTGGCCTCCATAATCCTCAAATGGAAGAAGTTTGGGACGACCAGAACTCTTCCTAGACCTGGCCGTCCAGCCAAACTGAGCAATCGTGGGAGAAGAGCCTTGGTGAAAGAGGTAAAGAAGAACCCAAAGATCACTGTGGCTGAGCTCCAGAGATGCAGTAGGGAGATGGGAGAAAGTTCCACAAAGTCAACCTCCACCAGTCGGGGCTTTATGGCAGAGTGGCCCGACGGAAGCCTCTCCACAGTGCAAGACACATGAAAGCCTGCATAGAGTTTGCCAAAAAACACATGAAGGACTCCCAGACTATGAGAAATAAGATTCTCTAGTCTGATGAGACCAAGATTGAACTTTTTGGCATTAATTCTAAGCGGTATGTGTGGAGAAAACCAGGCACTGCTCATCACCTGCCCAATACAATCCCTACAGTGAAACATGGTGGTGGGAGCATCATGTTGTGGGGGTGTTTTTCAGCTGCAGGGACAGGACGACTGGTTGCAATTGAAGGAAAGATGAATGCGGCCAAGTACAGAGATATCCTGGAAGAAAACCTTTTCCAGAGTGCTCAGGACCTCAGACTGGGCCGAAGGTTCACCTTTCAACAGGACAATGACCCTAAGCACACAGCTAAAATAACAAAGTAGCGGCTTCGGAACAACTCTGTAACCGTTCTTGACTGGCCCAGCCAGAGCCCTGACCTAAACCCAGTTGAGCATCTCTGGAGAGACCTGAAAATGGCTGTCCACCAACGTTCACCATCCAACCTGACAGAACTGGAGAGGATCTGCAAGGAAGAATGGCAGAGGATCCCCAAATCCAGGTGTGAAAAACTTGTTGCATCATTCCCAAGAAGACTCATGGCTGTACTAGCTCAAAAGGGTGCTTCTACTCAATACTGAGCACAGGGTCTGAATACTTATGACCATTTGATATTTCAGTTTTTCTTTTTTAATAAATTTGCAAAAATTTCTACATTTCAGTTTTTTTTCTGTCAAGATGGGGTGCTGAGTGGACATTAATGAGAAATAAAATGAACTTTTTTGATTTTGGCAAATGGCTGCAATGACACAAAGAGTGAAAAATTTAAAGGGGTCTGAATACTTTCAGTACCCACTGTAGGAGAGACATGGGAAATATTTCCATTTTTCCAAACTGCCTTTCCCCATTGTATGTCCCTCTCAATCCAATTAGTCAGAATCAGAATAGTGTTTATTGGACAAGTTTGTGGACAAAAACAAGGAACCTGACTCTGATTAACTAAACTCTTTCTATGTAATGGAAATTGTAATTAAATAAATTTAAATAGCTAGGAGAAGTTGGGAGGTTTAAAATAAAGATGGAAAAAAAGGCTAAAAAAAGAAGTATATATACAATGTGTGAACTATTGCAGTAGTGCAAGAATTTAGCTATAAAGGTGGAAAAGAACAGCAACAATAAACAACAAATAGACACTGCAGGCTGGTGGGGCCAGTAAGTGCACATCAGTGATATACAGCTCCAGGACCAGGGACACCTGCAGAAGGTACAGAGAGGAAGAGAACACAAACTAGGGGAGAGAGAGATCACAGGGTTAGTGACATTCAATGTGGAATATACATGTGAGGGGCAAGGAGAGGAAGGGAGGGGGAAGGGAAAGGAAGGGAAGGGAGGGGTAGGGGAGCTCAGTGCACTGATAGTCCTCGGGCAATCTAGACCTATAGCAGTGTAACTAAGGGATGGTTCAGGGTTACCTGAAGCCAGCCCTAACTATACGCTTTGTCAAAGAGGAAGGTTTTAAGTCTAGCCTTAAAAGTACAGAGAGTGTCTGCCTCCTGAACCTAGACTGGGAGCTGGTTCCACAGGAGAGGAGCTTGATAGCTAAAGGCTCTGTCTCCCATTCTGCTTTTGGAAGCTCTGGGAACCACAAGTAGACCTGCACTCTGAGAGCGAAGTGGTCTATTGGGATAATATGGTACTATGAGGTCTTTAAGGTATGAAGGAGCTTGATCATGAAGGGATTTGTATGTGAGAAGGATTTTAAATTCTATTCTGTATTTTACAGGGAGCGAATGAAGAAAAGCTAATATAGGAAAAATATGATCTCTCTTACTAGTTCCTGTCAGAACTCTGGCTGCAGCATTCTGGATTAACCTGAGAATTTTTATGGCAATACTGGGACATCCAGATAATAATGAGTTACAGTAATCTAGCCTTGAGGTAACAAATGCATGGACTAGTTTTTCTGCATCATTTTGAGACAGGATGTTCCTAATTTTGGCAAGAACGCAATTCTAGAGATTTGTTTTATGTGTGATTTAAAGGACATGCCCTGGTCAAAAATAACTCCAAGGTTTTTCACAGTAGTGCTGGAAGCCATGACATCTAAAGTAGCTATAATTTTAGAAAAGTTATTTCTGAGGTTTTTAGGCCCAAATACAATAACTTCAGTTTTTTCTGAATTTAAAAGTAGAAAGTTTCTGGTCATCCAGGCCTCTATGTCAGTTAGACAGGCTTGAAGTCTGGTTAACTGGTTTGTGTTAACAGGTTTCATAGATAGATACAGCTGAGTGTCATCTGCATAGCAGTGGTAATTAATAAAGTGCTTCCTAATAACATATCCTAAAGGAAGCATGTACAAGGTGAACAGAATCGGTCCTAGCACAGAGCCTTGTGGAACTCCATAACTAACTTTTGTGCATGTGGAAGGTTCATCATGGACATAAACAAACTGGAATCTGTCCGATAAATAGGATTGGAACCAGTCACATGCTCCAATCTCTGTAATAAGAGATAATAATAATTGTGGTCAATTGTGTCAAATGCAGCACTAAGGTCTAGGAGGAAAAGTATAGAAACAAATCCATTATCTGAGGCTAAGAGAAGATCGTTGGTGACTTTTAACAGCGCTGTTTCTGTACTATGATGTACTCTAAATCCTGATTGAAAATCTTCAAATAGTTCATTCCTAAGTGGTCTGATAGCTGCTTAGCAACAGCTTTTTCAAGGATTTTAGAAATAAATGGTAGGTTGGATATTGGTCTATAATTAGCCAAGACTCTTGGATCAAAACTAGGCTTTTTGAGTAAGGGTTTGATTACTGCAGTCTTAAAGGTCTGTGGTACGTAGCCTGATACTAGAGATAAATTTACCAAGTCTAATAAAGATGAGTTAATTAATGGCAGGGTGTCTTTAAGCAGTCAAGTCAGGATGGGGTCTAAGAGACACGTTGATGGTTTAGATGAAGCAACTACTGATGTGAATTCAGAGAGATCTATGGGAGAGAAGCAGCCTAAACATAACTGAGGTCTTATAGATGATTCAAAGGCTACTGTAGTAGAAGATTAATTTATTGCAGCTATAGGAAGCCTCTGATGAATTTTATCTCTAATAGTTGTGATTTTATTTGTAAAGAACCTCATAAAGTCATCACTGCTGAGAGCTAAGGGAACACTGGGCTCAACAGAGCTGTGACTTTTTGTCAGGCTGGCTACAGTGCTGAAAAGAAACCTGGGATTGTTCTTATTTTCCTCTATATCTTCTCACTAATGCCTGGTACTGTCTTGAATTCTGTCCCATTGTCTGAAATGATGCATTTAATATTTGTATAAAGTCTGTGTTGCTTGCACTGTGTCACTCTTGTTTTCCAAAAAAATATGCAAACACTGCACTGGAATAATGCAAACCTTTGGCCATCTCTATACACTGGGTCTATAGGTCCTGCTAAATCTGTGTACTAATTCTAGAACTGCTTTGTAATCACTGGCATTACGTCATGCCAACTCTGGATTAGAGGTTGACTGATACGTCAATTGACTGATATATCAGGCCGATATTTGCAGTTTTTAGACAGATAAAATGGATATCGGCTGGTGCTGGAGTGTTGAGGTCGATTTTTGTTCAGGTACTTCTGCGGACCCCAGCAGCACAGAGCTGCGAGCCACACTGTTGCCAACTTAGCAACTTTGTCACTATATTTAGTGAATATTCAGAAAGGAACTAGTGACAAATGCAGCAACTTTTTCTGGTGTTATTAGAAACTTTTGGAGACTGATGTGAAAGCTGCTCATTTTCTCACATTGCCAGTTTTCTCTTGTCTCTTTTTGGTCAATTTAGATTGTTAATGTAGACCAGTCCTCCTGGAAAATGGCGGCGGGTTGTCGCAGCTCGGCAGGTGCTGCTGAAAACTAAAAACAGAGACTTTATTCCATTTGATGGTTTTATCTCTGTATGTGTTGGCTGTCACACTACCTCAACTGTGGGGAAATTGGTCTGCCGCTTGTGAACGCTCTTCACCGCCCGCAGTTAAATCTAATGCTGCCCTACCACTGGATTCATGGTGCCAATACATCATATACTCAAACGTCTTGAATGACGGGCGAGCACTGGTCGGACACACGCTGCGTGAGCGGCGTGGTTCAAAGATGACACCGGGATCAGCTTACCGGGGACATACGGTCCTCCTCTGCACTGTGTTATTGTTGTGTGGGGACATCCACGTTAACCCCGGGCCTGTGGATTATGGGGTTGTTTCCTCTGGACAAGTGGAGACGCCGCGGACCTACTTTTTCGAGGCTTCCCGCATGGGACTACGGGGTAACCCGCTAAACTTTACACAAATGTTGGCAGCTGGGATTCGTACTACGACCGCGTCTGTCAAACAACATGAGTCAAAACTGCTTCAAACTGTGAACCACGCGGCTGTCCTGTGGAACCCGAAAACTAAGCCAAAAGGCATTTTCGGAGGACATTTAAACATCCGTAGCGTTGTTTCAAAGACTGAGCAGCTTGAACATCAAATCTCAAATCTAGACTACCTGTGCCTTACAGAAAGCTGGCTGACTCCTACAACACCTGTATCTATGGTTAATGTGCCTGGATATAAGGTTTATAGACGGGACAGACAAAAAGGGAAAGGGGGCGGGGTTTTGGTTTACATCAAGGAGAGCTTGCAAAGCAAACAAATAGACTTTGAAGACAACAGCCTTGAATGTGTGGGGATTACTGTTACTCTGTCCCCTCAAATGTCTTTTGTTGTTTTGGCAATTTACCGCCCACCTAATACCCCAAATGACTTTTATGTTTCACTGTGTAAAATCCTCAAACAGTTCGATGGAAAGGAAATAATACTCATGGGTGACTACAATTTAAATTGGTTGGACAATGCACGAAGAAAGAAACTGAAGGAAATAACTGACTCGTTTCAAATGACACAACTGTTAAACAAACCTACACGTATAACAAAAACATCACAAACTTTGCTGGATTTAATATTTGCAAATAAACCAGAGAGAATAAAAAATATATATAATCTAATCACTGGACTTTCGGATCATAATATTACCCTAGCTGCCAGAAAATTGACAAAAGCGCGATTTAGGAATCAAACATCATTTAAAAGTAAAGAATTGATAACATTTATCCCAAAGAAGGATCTACAGTTTGTTGAAAATGATATAAAACAAACAAACTGGGAAGATGTTATTACAAATAAGTCATGTGAAGAGGGCTGTCATGATTTTTTGTCTATTGTAAATAATATTTTACTGAATTATACAAAAAAGATGAGGAAACCTAATGCCAAATGTTGCGCGCTCGTTGCGCTGGTGAAGGGAAAGAGTAGTGAGGACCCAAATGCAGGACACAGCAGGCAGGTTTATTTTCCTGGATCGTCCAGGGCTTAGACAAAACACAAAGTGCTCTCCGCAACTCGGCGGGCAGACAGACAGGAAAACAGAAAACTAGCACACTCCTCGAACGAATGTAACTGTCAGTGAGTTGAAGTAACTAACTACATCAGGGGTACATAACTAATGTTCCGGCAGGGAACAAAGGGAACCGGAGAACTTAAACACTAAAACACAAGGCACAGGTGAAAACAATCTACTAATGACAACTGAACATAAAGGCCCCTGGAACACGACACGGAACAGAAACAGGAAATTAACCAAAATAAAGTGCAAACAGGAAACCAGGACTCGGGGCTTAACACCAAACATAATTTACCATGGTTCAATAACACTATATGGAATCTAATGAAAAAGCGTGATGCCTCTTTGAAAACATTTATGCAATCGGGATTAACGACTGATCGATTAATTTACACGAGTTTGAGAAATAAAGTAACATCACAGATTAGAAAGGCAAAAGCAAATTTCTTTCTTAAAATTATTGAAAATGCACAAGGAAATAGTAAAATAATATGGAAAACAATAGATAAATTAATTGGACAGGAAAGGTCTAATAGAGAGGACATACAGCTTAAAATAAATGGAAGTTTTATTGATGATTCTTTAACAACTGCAACTAATTTTAATGAATATTTTTTAAACTCTGTACAAAATCTGGCTGAAAAATTCTCAATTTCACACCCACCTTCCCTTTTTGATGGCAACCAGTGCACTTTTTCCTTGTGTTCCACAAGTGAATCAAATGTAAAAAAATTAACCTCCTCACTGAACAATAGTAAAGCAAAAGATGTGTATGGTTTTGATACAGTTTTCTTAAAAACATACAGTGGGTATGGAAAGTATTCAGACCCCTTTAAATTTTTCACTCAGCAGCCCATCTTGACAGAAAAAAAACAGAAATGTAGAAATTTTTGCAAATTTATTAAAAAAGAAAAACTGAAATATCACATGGTCATAAGTATTCAGACCCTGTGCTCAGTATTGAGTAGAAGCACCCTTTTGAGCTAGTACAGCCATGAGTCTTCTTGGGAGTGATGCAACAAGTTTTTCACACCTGGATTTGGGGATCCTCTGCCATTCTTCCTTGCACATCCTCTCCAGTTCTGTCAGGTTGGATGGTGAACATTGGTGGACAGCCATTTTCAGGTCTCTCCAGAGATGCTCAATTAGGTTTAGGTCAGGGCTCTGGCTGGGCCAGTCAAGAATGGTCACAGAGTTGTTCCGAAGCCGCTACTTTGTTATTTTAGCTGTGTGCTTAGGGTCATTGTCCTGTTGAAAGGTGAACCTTCGGCCCAGTCTGAGGTCCTGAGCACTCTGGAAGAGGTTTTCTTCCAGGATATCTCTGTACTTGGCCGCATTCATCTTTCCTTCAATTGCAACCAGTTGTCCTGTCCCTGCAGCTGAAAAAGACCCCCACAACATGATGCTCCCACCACCATGTTTCACTGTAGGGATTGTATTGGGCAGGTGATGAGCAGTGCCTGGTTTTCTCCACACATACCGCTTAGAATCAACGCCCAAAAAAGTTAAATCTTGGTCTCATCAGACCAGAGAATCTTATTTCTCATAGTCTGGGAGTCCTTCATGTGTTTTTTGGCAAACTCTATGCAGGCTTTCATGTATCTTGCACTGAGGAGAGGCTTCCGTCGGGCCACTCTGCCATAAAGCCCCGACTGGTGGAGGGCTGCAGTGATAGTTGACTTTGTGGAACTTTCCCCCATCTCCCTACTGCATCTCTGGAGCTCAGCCACAGTGATCTTTGGGTTCTTCTTTACCTCTCTCACCAAGGCTCTTCTCCCACGATTGCTCAGTTTGGCTGGATGGCCAGGTCTAGGAAGAGTTCTGGTCATCCCAAACTTTTTCCATTTGAGGATTATGGAGGCCACTGTGCTCTTAGGAACCTTGAGTGCTGCAGAAATTCTTTTGTAACCTTGGCCAGATCTGTGCCTTGCCACAATTCTGTCTCTGGGCTCCTTGGGCGGTTCCTTCGACCTCATGATTCTCATTTGCTCTGACATGCACTGTGAGCTGTAAGGTCTTATATAGACAGGTGTGTGCCTTTTCTAATCAAGTCTAATCAGTTTAATTAAACACAGCTGGACTCCAATGAAGGAGCAGAACCATCTCAAGGAGGATCAGAAGAAATGGACAGCATGTGAGTTAAATATGAGTGTCACTGCAAAGGGTCTGAATACTTATGACCATGTGATATTTCAGTTTTTCTTTTTTAATAAATTTGCAAAAATTTCTACATTTCTGGTTTTTTCTGTCAAGATGGGGTGCTGAGTGTACATTAATGAGAAATAAAATGAACTTTTTTGATTTTGGCAAATGGCTGCAATGACACAAGGAGTGAAAAATTTAAAGGGGTCTGAATACTTTCCATACCCACTGTATATACACACTTTATCTTCCCCTTTAACAAAAATCATAAACAAATCTATTAATGACAGTATTTGTCCCGCAGACCTAAAATCTGCAATAATAACTCCTATATTGAAATCAGGCGATAAACATCAAATCAGCAATTATCAGCCGATAAGCATTCTTCCAGTCGTCTCAAAAGTTCTGGAAAAAGTTGTAGCAGAGCAACTCATGGCTCATTTGGACAATCATTCCCTTTTGCATCACATGCAATTTGGGTTTACAACAAAGTATTCAACGGAGACAGCTTGTACTTATTTCCTTGAAGTGATCAGGGCCAACTTGGATCGGCGAGGAGTGGTGGGAGCAGGCTTCCTCGATTTTCGACACTGTTAATCACCAGATACTATTGAACAAATTGAGCAGCTATAACTTTTCAAAACAAACACAAAACTGGATCAACTCTTATTTGAGTGATCGACATCAGTGCGTTCAAGTGAATCATATTAGATCTTCATTTAAACCGTCCACAATGGGGGTGCCGCAGGGGTCTATTTTAGGACCCCTGCTCTTTAGTATATACAGTGGGTACGGAAAGTATTCAGACCCCTTTAAATTTTTCACTCTTTGTGTCATTGCTGCCATTTGCCAAAATCAAAAAAGTTCATTTTATTTCTCATTAATGTACACTCAGCACCCCATCTTGACAGAAAAAAACAGAAATGTAGAAATTTTTGCAAATTTATTACAAAAGAAAAACTGAAATATCACATGGTCATAAGTATTCAGACCCTTTGCAGTGACACTCATATTTAACTCACATGCTGTCCATTTCTTCTGATCCTCCTTGAGATGGTTCTGCTCCTTCATTGGAGTCCAGCTGTGTTTAATTAAACTGATTGGACTTGATTAGGAAAGGCACACACCTGTCTATATAAGACCTTACAGCTCACAGTGCATGTCAGAGCAAATGAGAATCATGAGGTCGAAGGAACTGCCCAAGGAGCTCAGAGACAGAATTGTGGCAAGGCACAGATCTGGCCAAGGTTACAAAAGAATTTCTGCAGCACTCAAGGTTCCTAAGAGCACAGTGGCATCCATAATCCTCAAATGGAAAAAGTTTGGGACGACCAGAACTCTTCCTAGACCTGGCCGTCCAGCCAAACTGAGCAATCGTGGGAGAAGAGCCTTGGTGAGAGAGGTAAAGAAGAACCCAAAGATCACTGTGGCTGAGCTCCAGAGATGCAGTAGGGAGATGGGAGAAAGTTCCACAAAGTCAACTATCACTGCAGCCCTCCACCAGTCGGGGCTTTATGGCAGAGTGGCCCGACGGAAGCCTCTCCTCAGTGAAAGACACATGAAAGCCCGCATAGAGTTTGCCAAAAACCACATGAAGGACTCCCAGACTATGAGAAATAAGATTCTTTGGTCTGATGAGACTAAGATTGAACTTTTTGGCGTTAATTCTAAGCGGTGTGTGTGGAGAAAACCAGACACTGCTCATCACCTGCCCAATACAATCCCTACAGTGAAACATGGTGGTGGGAGCATCATGTTGTGGGGGTGTTTTTCAGCTGCAGGGACAGGACGACTGGTTGCAATTGAAGGAAAGATGAATGCGGCCAAGTACAGAGATATCCTGGAAGAAAACCTCTTCCAGAGTGCTCAGGACCTCAGACTGGGCCGAAGGTTCACCTTTCAACAGGACAATGATCCTAAGCACACAGCTAAAATAACAAAGGAGTGGCTTCGGAACAACTCTGTGACCATTCTTGACTGGCCCAGCCAGAGCCCTGACCTAAACCCAATTGAGCATCTCTGGAGAGACCTGAAAATGGCGGTCCACCAATGTTCACCATCCAACCTGACAGAACTGGAGAGGATCTGCGAGGAAGAATGACAGAGGATCCCCAAATCCAGGTGTGAAAAACTTGTTGCATCATTCCCAAGAAGACTCATGGCTGTACTAGCTCAAAAGGGTGCTTCTACTCAATACTGAGCACAGGGTCTGAATACTTATGATCATGTGATATTTCAGTTTTTCTTTTTTAATAAATTTGCAAAAATTTCTACATTTCTGTTTTTTTCTGTCAAGATGGGGTGCTGAGTGTACATTAATGAGAAATAAAATGAACTTTTTTGATTTTGGCAAATGGCTTAAGTGACACAAAGAGTGAAAAATTTAAAGGGGTCTGAATACTTTCCGTACCCACTGTATATAAACGACCTCCCATCTGTGTGCACTGATGTCGATGTGTTAATGTATGCTGACAATACTGTGTTTTTTACTCATGGGAAAAATGAAACAGAGGTTGCTATCAAATTGTCAAGTGAAATGCAAAAAGTTGTTAAATGGTTACAAGATTCCTATCTTACTCTGAACACAGATAAAACTGCCTGTTTTTCTCAAACAACTACAAACCTAGACACTTACCTGAAATAATAATTGATGGGAAAAAATTAAAAAATGTAGATGAATTCAAATATTTAGGCCTCATACTTGATTCACATTTAAGTTTTAAAAACCATATAAAAAAAGTTGCAAATATGTTGAAATTTAATTTGAAAAATTTCAATCATATTCGAAATACAATGACCGTTGGTGCCTCATATATGTATTTAAACACCATGTTTGTTTCACATTTTTTATATTGTATGTTGGTCTCAGGCATGTAAAACATCTCTAACACCACTTGAATCACTGTATAAAAGAGCACTTAAAATTCATGACAGGAAAACTCGTCTACATCATCACTGTAATATACTTACGAAATATAAAATCCTCAGCTTTGAAAATTTGATTAAATATTCTAATATTCGTCTTTTATTTCAAATTATCCACAATTCAGCTGCTCCTCCTTTGAGAAAATTTGTCTCGCTTTCATCGGAAAAATCATCTAGAACCACGCGGTCGACAGTGAGGGGAGAATGTAGTGTCCAAAGAAAAACCTCTTTTGGTCAATCTGCTTTCTCTCAGAGAGCCACCAGTCAGTGGAACTTTCTTCCAAGTTTGATATGTATGGCACTTTAAGGGGGTCGCACACCGAACGAGAAACACAGCGTCGCGTCGCGCCACGTCTTTAAAATTATTAGTGTACGCACACCGGCGGTCTGTCCGTGGTGCCCAGCTACGACTCAAGACGATGTTCAAATTCCTGCCGCGCCACAGAGCGCCTTCTGCATGGTTTTATATTAAATAACATCATATTTCTCTCAAATCGTCGTTAATACATTATACAAAGACACCACTGCTGCAAAATACTACTTGCATTGGTTTTCAAAAATGTAAACACATAATAAAATGTATAATAAACGTAGTCCTTTTAATCTTATTATCTAAAATTCAGGATTATTTCCTTTATTTTTATCAGATCATTATTTTGCATATACACTGTGCATTATGCATTGTGCATATTCTTCATTACCATAAAAATGTTAAATATAAAAAATAGATATTATAAACTGAAACCGAAACTAAAATAGAATAGTACATCTGTTTAATAAAAATACAAAAAAAACTTTACAAGCTAACGTTAGCTTTTACAATGTAGTTGCCTAGACAACAGATACAACAAAACAATAACAGACTTAACAGATCATATTTATTACTGATTGATTTATTTATTTTATATTTATTTTATTTATTTTCTTATTAATTCTTAATTTGTTTATTTTTTTTATCTTATTTTGTGTTAAAAAATAAAAATAAAGAGATTTAAGAAGATTGGAATTTTTTTAACAAAGCTTTTTCTTGTGGAAAACCTGATGCGGCCCAGCCTCACCCACACTCTGCCTCTAGCACCCCCCAGGTAAATTGAGTTTGAGACCCCTGATGTAGACTGAGCAAACCAAAAAAAAGTGTCTGTTTTGGGTCCTTATGCACTGAAACCCCTTATTAAAGTTAGTCTGTTGAAGAGTTCATGTTGTAGGCCTATGTTTGTCTTTTATTTTGATTATTTCCAGTGTTCCGTTTAGATGAGAAGGCAGTGAAGTAATTTGAACTGAAGCATTGCTTGATTGTATGTGCCTATTTTAACAGTTAATCCATTAAACAAATGTCTATGTTCAATAGTTTTTCTTTCCTGAAATTAAGAAAATCGGTTATGCATATCGGCCTCAAATAATTGGCATTGCTTATCAGCCATCAGCTGAACTGGATTTTGAAAATCACAAACGGCCATTAAAAAACCCATATTGGTTGACCTGTAGTCTGTATGTCACATTTCTTTCATTGGTCATCACCTTCCATATCTACCATGTGCAAATAGTATAATTTGTTGTGTATATGAATGGGAAATTTGGTACTGTTACAGAAAGTCCTTCTCCTCTCTAAGTATCACAGTTGCTCCATTCAAGCTTGCTGCTTTCACAGAGAAGATGTCTTGCTGATATGATGGAATGTACAGTGTTCCTCTGAGTTGTTTTGAGACAATGCCCTGTGCTGTAGATCAAACACATCTCTGCGTCTCCTCTGCATTTGGCGACCATGTTGCATCCCAAGCACATTTTTGTGTCGAAGGGACATTAATGTTCCCATTGACTTTTTTGAAGGTCCATCAGAGGGTTAACATCATTTTAACATCACTCTGGGCATATGGCTTAAATGTCTCTGGGAGTCCCTTCAAAACCATTGCTATTAAAAGTCCATAACTCAGATTGTCACCTGCATTTCTCAAAGCAGTGATTGCTGTCTCACCTCTGATGACATATTCAGTGACACTTACTGAGAGACTTTTGCAGTGAAGTTAGCTCAGTGTACAAGGTAATTATCCTGGGCTTTCCTTTGCCAGCATTATAGTCATGTAGAATCTTTAGTGCTGCTCGTCCATTGTCTGCTGCTTCTCTGGGTGAAAGTCCTGACGGGACACTTTCACTATTGATCTGTTCCAATTCAGGGACAGCATACTTCAAAGGACGTGATCTATAAAGGTGCAGCCTTCGTAACCTACATAGACCACATAGGCCTTGTTGCAACACTGATGCGGTTGGCCTTCGATCGCAGCCTTCAAATGATGCAGCCCCTGAATTGGGACACAGCTTATGTTATGCATCATCTGGGCTCATAACCTGTTGACAGAGTTCACAAACACAGCGTTTTCTGACGTGCAAGCCTTCAACACAGTGAAAATAGATAGAGATCATTCATCAGTCACCCGACTGGCACACACTAACTTTATTGTACAAATGTGTGTTCATTGGATCACTGATGAAGCAACATGGCATGCTTCTTACAGTGTGATTGGCTGTGCAACAAAGAAAAAAAAAACAAGACTGGGGAAAACAAATATAATTGAGAACACAATACATATACTTGTTAACAGCAACAACAGGACTCCCAGCAGGACTTGCAGTATAGAGACAAGGGTTTCTTTCAAATAACTGAAAGTGCTTCATTTTAACATGAGACATTTGCAGTGTTGCTTAAATATTTTTTTCCTTAAAGCAGAATTAAGCAAAATTCTGATCTGCTGCTGTGGAGCTGCTTAATGTGTTGTGATCCTTTGTTCACTGCTTAAGTAATTTGTGGATTCTGCACATTGAGAAAGTGGGCCAAATGTCACCATGAGTCCACACAGAATTAAATAAATTGTTGTCACCAGTGACATCAAAAATCTAAATCCTATTCCCTTTATTTGAATCTACAAAACTCACATTAATATTTTAAAATGTGGTGTAGCATGAAGCTACAATCTGTTATATGTATTTATTTGTACTGCCAGTTATATCTCTCAAAATCTTACATACTACACAAAATACATAGTATTTGCAGTCATATTTGTACTAGACAGTCCGTAACTTATTCATTATTGTCCCCTTTTGTGACAAGTTATGATTTCTAAGTGCCATGCATCAATATCTCTTCATAAGTCATTAAAAGTAATATACGTAAATATATATAGTATATATATATTATATAATATATATAGTATATATTATTAGCTTACAGCCTATTCTGATAAAATTAAGGGAAAATCTTCAAAAGGTTCACAAAGCAAGATAAAAGTCTGTAAAGGTTGGTATGATGCCAGGCTACATGACCACAGACAGAAGCATTTGGATTTATCCTTAGCATTCCGTAGAATGGAGATTTTTTTTTGCTCTGGACCTAACTATTGGATGTTTTCAGTAGGAATTATGGTGAGACTTTGCATTGCTTAAGTTTGTGCTTGGACAAACACTAGACATAAGACATAATGGAAAATGGCTGGAGGAAAAGAAGAGTAAGAGTGAAAGCAGTAAGTTATTAGGGTTAAGTAGTGACATGATATGTGGACTACAGAACTTTTTACAGATTGAAGACATTAGTGATTTGTTCTTTCACTTATTTTTTATTAAAAATATAAACTTTGCTCATACAGTGGTCATAATTCAAATTCAATTTCATAATTTCCTGCATGTTAAAGGTAACTCTCCGTAGCTTAAGGTCAAAGAAGTGAACTTGTTAGGAGGATTTTATAATGTTTAAATACTCGCTGTGCATTACTCATATAAATAATATTAGAAACATGATTTATCGGCAGGGCAGAAAAAGTACATTAGTAAGCACTGGGGGCTCACAGAAGGAAGGCTCTGGGTTTGAACCCTGCACAACCATGGCCTTTCTGTGTGGACTGTAAAATGTGGTGGAGCCTTCATCTTGTCTTTTGGTACTCTGACTTCCTCCTGCAGTCCAAAAATATGCAGTTTAGGTTGACTGGTGACTCTGAATTCTAACACTGTTAGGTAGCCAATCCAGACTGAACACTAGGTGCACTGGCTTAGTTGTATACATCTCACTCAAAATAGAAATCCAGTTTTTCATCAAGTGCATATACCTGGAGCTTTTATTCAAGTTATGATAGGTGGTTACTGTATGTCCAAAACACTCACCGAACTAGTGGTAGAAGGCAGTCAAATGGTACACTTCAAAAACGTCTCTAATAAACCACTTAGCAGCATTATCTGTTGTTACATTGCACTTCTTCGTCAATGAGTTTATGATGTACTTTTGTTTGGCAGGTCCTGCAATTCCTGTTGGAGTGGATGTTCAGGTGGAGAGCTTGGACAGTATCTCAGAAGTTGATATGGTAAGGATGTGTTTATTCATACAATGTGCATGTCATAGTATGAGATAAAGATGAAACAGAATATGATTTACTGAGACTCTCCAAGATACAAGCAACTTATGACAACCTCTGATTATATTTTATTAAACGAGATGTTTGGATGTGAAACAGCATCAGTCTTTTTGGCAAATTTCAAAAACATGGGGAGATACATGCAACTATGTTTTTCTTCGGGTGACACAGGCCTCTAGTGGTCATAATTATGGCAAGTGCAAAGCATAAAGTCCAGTGACAAATGTCTTCTATCCTTAAACCCAAACAGTGAACTTTCCCTACATTTAACCAAGGGGTTAAACCTAACCAAATAATTTAATTTATTTTCTAAGTTTATCTGTGGCATATTCTGCTGTGATTCTTCTCAAGAAAAGATTTTGCAAG
This sequence comes from Mastacembelus armatus, assembly GCF_900324485.2. Classification (NCBI taxonomy): domain Eukaryota; kingdom Metazoa; phylum Chordata; class Actinopteri; order Synbranchiformes; family Mastacembelidae; genus Mastacembelus; species Mastacembelus armatus. Next base: position 20,611,654 of record NC_046654.1, read on the forward strand.
CTTTTTTTCTAATGTCTAGTCTTATTACACTGCAGATTTTTTGCTTCTATGCCGAGTGGCTGAGATGTCATAAAGACAGTTGTTTAGTGTTCCCGAGTTCCTGAGAGTGTTCTCAGATGTACCCGAGCCTACTTTGTTCAAAAATAAAAAGAGAATTGTCTGCATTTGGGTCCTGCTCTGATCCTTCCACCCCATAAAACATAACAAAGAATTAATTTCAACCTTTTAATAAGGATAGTTTGAGTTGGTTTATCCGGGAAAAAAAACAGCTAAACATGTTAGCTTATCAATTAAATAACAATGCTAACAAGTTTATATCTAAATCTAATGTTTAATCCTATTAAACAATATATTATCTACTAAGAAATATCAATTAATAGATACAGTGAATGAAAAATCAAACAGTGCCTGGAACCAAAGATGTTCCCTAGCTGAGCTGACTTCCTATAAAGGTTCTGAAATTCCAGACATACAGGGAAGGCAGTAAGGCCAGGTAAGGAAAGGACATTGTGTGTGAAGATTTTCCACTTTTAATGATTTTAGGTATTATTTTGTACGGTGGCCGACAGGAGCTATCCATCCATCCATCTATCCATCTTCTTCCGCTTATCCGGGGCCGGGTCGCGGGGGAAGATGCAGGAGCTAGTAGAAAAAAAACGTTTAATTATTATTTATTATTGTTTGTATTGTATATAATAATCAAAGGCAACATGTTCTAATGGGAATATTTTACCAAAAAGGCTCAGGATTACAAAAAATCAAATATGATTTATTTGAAATGAAGAAATGCATCTGGGACTATTCCACAAAGCAGCAAAATTTCTTTAGAGTTCAAACATATATACACACACATACAGTTTGTCACACAAACATGAAAGCATGCTTCTATTATTAACTATGCTGTTTTACTCTAACTTGCCTTGACTCTTGAAACCCTTGCAATAGATGTGCATGCAACAGCTTCTGTCATGGTGATTGTCTTGTCTATTGTCCTTGCATTATAGCCATTCCCTGGGTGTGTTTCACAACAGAAAACAGTTCATTGGCGTATGGTCTTATGTTTTGCATGGGGAACTTCTGTCAGGATCTGCATGATGCTTCCTGTTGTTTGAAGAGACATCCTATTTGTGATTTCTTCAGTTTCCAGCTTCACCTCTTGTCATTAGTATCTGATTAGTCTCAGATGTGCCTTGTTAATCTCACATTATGTGTATATATGTGTATATACCAGTACGTGAAGTGCCACACCAAGGAGAACAAGATGCTGGACCTGCTGTATGCTGCTGTTAAGGACGCATATACCTCCGACCCCTTCCACCACTGGGTCATTCTGATCACAATCTGGTACATCTGTTCCTTGAATACGCACCCAGGGTGAGAAGAGCGCCTACACAGAAGTCAGTGAATGTGTGGACTGATGAGGCCTGTGAGAGACTGAGAGACTGTTTCAGACCACGAACTGAGAGACACTCTGCAGCTGGGAAGACATCAACAGCCTGATCCACTGCATCACAGACTATATCAACCTCTGTGTGGAAAACACAACCTAGACAGTATGGTGTTTCTCCAACAACAAGCCCTGAATGACCCCTGAGCTTAAAGCCCTGCTGAACAAGAAGAAGAGGGCTTTCATTTAAGGGGACAGAGATGAGCAAAGGAGAGTTCAACATGAACTGAAGTACAAGATCAGGCAAGCCAAGGACAGCTACATGAACAAGCTGGAGGAGCAGCTGGAGCAAAACAATGTACAAGATGTGTGGAGAGGCCTGACCCACTCTCTGTAAGATGGTGGCGTGCAAGGACGGCTCTTAGCTCTTTGTTTCGGTGCACAGTTTTTGCAATGGTATGGATGCTTTTGCGTGTGTGTGTGTGAATATGTGTGAGATCAAACACGCCTACACTCCAGCTATGCTGAGAAAGGTGGGATTCTCTTGTCATGTTGACATTTCAATGGACTACCAGCGGTCCCACAACATTCCACTGGATATAGCTAGACTGCCACGCTCACTCTGATTTGTTGCTGCGATGGAAAGACGCCATAGGCGGTGTTGACAATGGAGGCAGAAGCGGGGCTGCAGAAGTAGCCTACTAGCACGGCCCACAAACCACCGCTGCCAAGCATCTTCCTCAGCAACGCCAGGTCCATCATCCCAAAAACTGACAAACTGGAGTTACTGATGGCAAACAACCGGAACATTTGTGACTGCAGTGTGATGATCATCACAGAATCCTGGCTACAGCCACTCATCCCAGACAGCTAAGCGGCCGTTACATACACCAACTTCGTTAGGAATAAAAGCTCCAGTAAGAGCAGAGTAAGGGGGCTCTGTATTTATGTTCATATGGAATGGTGTACAGCCAATAGGGTCATATACACACATTGTTAACCAGACCTGGATGCATTTGACTGTGCTATGTAGACTCTTTTACATGCCCAAAGAGCTCACAGCATAGGTCTCTCTCAGCTGTACGCCACCATAAACAAACAAATGCAGGCTCATCCAGAGGGAACCAATATTGTTGCTTCAGACCTCGATCAAACTTGCCTTAAGACTGTGCTTCATAACTTTGTACAACATGTGCTTCAACAGAGGGAAAAACACACTAGATCACATATAAACTTAAAGCAAGCCTACACAGCTGTACCCCTCCCCCACCTGAGCATGTCAGACCATTTCTCACTGCTCCTGATCCCTGCATAACCCCCATCAGGAAGAAAACCTAACCTACCATGAAACACATTCAAATCTAGCGTGATGGAGCTCTGACCCAGCTGCAAGACTGCTTTGAGCATACTGAGTGTATTTGAACATCTAGAGTTACAGGAGTGCACAGAACTGTTATGTTCTATATAACGAACTACACCAACAATGTCATGGTGGATAAGCACATCCGGGTCTATTCTAATCAAATACCCTGGATGACTTTGGCTGGTGTTGCAGGGTTGCATCAGTTGGCATTAGTTGGTAGTTGCATTACCAATTACAAAGGCTCCACACCCATCACTACTACTGCTGACGTCTTGCTGGCAGAGGAATTAAATACTTTCTTTTCACGTTTCGAGAAGCTCATCCTGCACCACATCAAGGCCTGCCTCCCCTCAAACCTGGATCCATATCAGTTTGCCTATAGAGCTAACAGACAGAGGACGCCACTGCTACAACTCTACACACAGAGCTACATCAGGATGCTGTTCACGAACTACAGCTCAGCATTTAACACCATCATTCCTGACATCCTGCTTGACAAGCTGACTGACCTACATCTCCCCCCTTCCACCTGTGCCTAGATCAAGGATTTTCTGACTAACCACCCATAAATGGTTAAATGGGGCACCATCCACCCTTCCAGCCTGAACCTCAGCATGGGCTCTCCTCAGGGCTGTGTGCTGAGCCCTTTCCTGTATGCTCTGTACACCTATGACTGCACTCCCACCCACCCCTCCAATACCATCATTAAATTTGCTGACAACATCACGGCCATTGGCCTCGTTAGCAGAACATATGAGACAGCGTACAGGGTGGAGGTCAAGCGAATGGCGGATGGTGCACCAAACACATCTTACTGTTCAACACCAACAAAACAAGAGATGGTAATAAACTTCAGCAAACATAATAGGGAACCAGCTCCACTTTAAGAGACTAGCAAGTGTCCTCTTTTAAATTCCTAGGGACACATATAGCTGAGGACCTCTCCTGGACTGCCAACATAGCTGTGGTAGTTAAAAAGGCCCAACAGAGACTCCACTTCCTCAGGGTGCTGAGAAGGAACCATATGGAGGAGAAGCTGATGGAGGCCTTCTACTACAGCACCATAGAGTGTTTACACATATTGCATCACTGTCTGTTATACAAACTGCTCAGTGACTGTTGTGGCAAAACAACCGTTGGATGAGCAATAAAGAGAGTGCAGACCGACTGTCTTTTATGAATATATTTCTTGCAGGAAAGGAGCAAACATAATTGAACACAATTGATCAGAGTCTTCCCATGTTGTTCCCCAGTTCCCCAGCCCCTACTAGGCTGAGGCCGCTACTTATACAGACATGCAAAGTAAATGCAAATAATTATTCGCATAATCAGATAATTAAGTCTGTACTTCCCTATTGTTCTACAAAGTGATTCCCTAATAAGGCTTTATTCTAAATCTCTATATTCTCATTCCACAGTTAACCCTCCATCCTGGTCACGCTCTGATGTACTTGTCCCTTCCTCACACCTAGTGTCCTAAGGAACCTTTCTCCCAGATACTCTTCACCAACATCCTTGAGAACACTGTGTCCCTTAGTGTCAGACTATACTAGGTCAGGAAGAACATAAACATCAGATATGATTATGAAAAACACAAGTGTTAGTGAACTCTGTGAATCAACCTGTAAATGAAAACCTGTGAAACCTAAAAAAACAAGAATACAGTAAGAAACAGTAACAATCATAATCAGTGAGAATAATCAATCATTAAAACTAATTTTTCCATTACAGTGACACACAGGAAAAACCTGCCCAAGAAATCACTGGCTGTCCCATACCCTCTCTGGATGACATTGCTAGCCCACAGTGTCTAACAGCGAGGAATATTGCTTGACCCTAATATTGCCACTTAGCTTGAATATACTGTATTGTAGGTGGATTGCCGGGTCACAAGTGTCATATGTTATATGTTGGGGTGCTGGAAGGAGGAAGGAGAGACAGGACCCAAATGCAGGACAGAATCGTTTTTCCCTTTTCTCCTGGAAATTCCAGGATTCAGGGAAAACACAAATATTACCGGTCGTCACGGTTAACGTAGTTGCCGGCGAGGCCACATAAGGCATATACAGTAAATGCGGACATTTTTGATGTGAACTCATTATCTGCTAACCACCTGGTTCAGTTATGTGAAGGTAATAATCTTCTATTGTAGAATAAAGTGCTTTTGCCCACATACAGCTATACATACAGATGCATCTCAGTAAATTAGAATATCATCAAAAAGTTGATTTAGTTCAGTAATTCAATTCCAAAAGTAAAACTCATGTGGATTCATCACACACACACACTGATATATCTCAAGTGTTTGTGTTAATTTTGATTATAACTTGATGAAAACCCAAAATTCAGTGTCTCAGAAAATTAGAATATTGTGTAAAAGTTCAACATTGGAGACTCATGGTGTCACACTCTAATCAGCTAATTAACTCAAAACTCCTACAAAGGTTTTCTGAGCCTTTAAATGGTCTCTGTCTGGTTCAGTAGGCCACACAATCATGGGGAAAACTGCTGACTTGACAGTGCACAAGCAACACACAAAAAGGACAGGACTGTTGCTTAGTGGTCCAAAGTCCTCTTTTCAGATGAAAGTATATTTTACATTTCATTTGGAAGTCTAGGTCCCAGAGTCTGGAGGAAGAGAGGAGAAGCACAAAATCCAAGTTGCTTAAGGTCCAGTGTAAAGTTTCCACAGTGAGTGGTGGTTTGGGGAGCCATGTCATCTGCGGGTCCACTGTTTTATCAGGTCCATGGTCAGCACAGCCGTCTACCAGGAAGTTTAAGAACACTACATGCTTGCCTCTGCTGACCAGCTTTATGGAAATGCTGATTTCATTTTCCAGCAGGACTTGGCACACACTGCCAAAAGTACCAATTACTGGTTGGTATTGTAGAATAAAGTGTCATAGTGTCCATGACCATAGTGTCCCTGTGCTTGATTGCCCAGGAAAATCCCCTGACCTAAACCCCATAGATTCTCTATGGCCTCCATGCCATGCCACATTGCTGCAGTAATTCATGCAACAGGAGCCATGAACAACTATTGAATGTTATACATGTTCATACTTTTAAGAAGTCCAACATTTCTCTGTTAAAAATCCTTTTATGTTGGTCTCAAGTAATATTCTAATTTTCTGAGATACAGAATTTGGTGTGTTCTTTATTTGTAAGTTATTATAATCAAAATAAAGAGAAACACACACTTGAAATATATTAGTCCGTGTGTAATGAGTCTATATAATATATAATTTTCACTTTTTGAATTGAATTACTGAAATAAATCAACTTTTGGATGATATTTTTATTTACCTGTACATAAGAGAGGCATGGCACACTATTATGGCTGGACCACTGTATTACTACAGTTCATGTATATACCTCATTGCGGTATGAGCATTAAATATGGGCCATCATATTAGGTTTGGACACTGGGTATGAGGTCAAGAAGAAAGTGATGTCTAAGATTGAAAATAAAAGGTTTTATTTTTCAATAATAATAATTTAGTTCCTGTCTGGTGGAGAACTACTGTGATAGTGGGATCTCCAAAAGGAGAAGACAGAACAATAGGGCGAGCTTAAATGTTATATATAAAATGGTATTTAACCCTCAGGAGTCAATGAACACGCTGGCGCATTTGTGGCATGTTCTCCTGATAATGCCAAAAAGAATTTAAATTACTCTGTCAGCTTTGACCATTCAGATAAGAGCAATATATCAATCAAATCTGTAAAGGGTCTAGTTTTATTTGTATACACTCATAAGAACAACAGAACGCTGTGCTTTTGTAAAATAAAGAAAGCAGATGGTGTGCTCTCTGTCTTCTCTTTCTGTCATCTCAATTCACAGACACGTAAATGAAACAACCAGAATCTCAGTGAATACTTGCCTCAAAGACATGAGAAATAAATGTATAGAAAACTTGAAATGTCTTCTTTTAAATGAAACAATTCAAGTCGATGATAAATCATCTCCTTTTATGTAATCTGTATAAAAGTAAGGAGTGGCATGATTTCTCCTGTCTCACCTCATTATAGCTAATGTGATCCTGCCTCACACTGAGCACACTGTTCATGTAGAAATGATCTGAGGTGAGCCAGGTAATTATGTACACGCCCCCAAGAAATGGCATAAAACATCAAGCTTCATCATAGAATTTACTCACTTTTTCTGGGCGTTTGGATGTTGGCACTCTACGCGAGTGAAGAAGTGCTTTGTATGGTTCCAGACAGCGATGAAGAGTTTACTTTCTTGTCAGAGGAAAAACACGACTCAGATGCAATGTTTGCATTTGCATCTGCATTGAAGTAATTCCTTCTCAGCCATGTACCTGACTGAAAGGCTCATTATGCAGCGTATTGTGCGGGTCTTTGTCTTCTCAGGTAAATCACTTGATTATTCATGATCAGGCATGCCTTCTTGCATATTCCTTTTCTACTAAAAAAATGTCTTCGAAAATTTAAATCAGTGTATTGTTTTCTGTGAATGAATGAACAAGATGACTTTCACATCATTTTGAAGCAAACACTTTAGGCTACAAGATGCTGTTCTAAAAAGTCTTGTGAACTAAGGTGAAATAAGGCCATAAAACACATACAGAACACACATGTGTTATGGTCCAGTGTTAATTTTGACAGCAGATTTTAATTTAGTTTTAGTCATAGTCTTTTGACTAAAATGCAATTTTAGTTTTACTCATATTTTAGTCATCTGCTTTGTTTTAGTTTTAGTCTATAAGTTATTTTAGTCTCTATAAGTTATTTATAGAGTCTCTATAAGTTATTTTTGTCTCGATTAGTTTTAGTCTCGACTAAATCTACTGTAGACTTAGTCGACTAAAATATATTGGGTTTAATTTAAGTGTAATTTAGTTAAACTATTGTAATATACAAAATAACTTAAAATTAAATAAAAACATGTTTCATTAAATATGTGGAATATGGCCTTTTCATAAAAGACAAACAATTCGATATGCATTGTTTATAACTTGCATATGACATTCTTCATTCTTTAAAGCAAAAGTGCAACTCCAAAATATTTAAAAGAAAAACTGCTCCACGTGGTTTACACAAAGTCTTGTTTGTCTTGACATCAAACGTGAAACTGACCCATATATCTTCTCTGTGTTTTCTCTCAGCTGTTTCCATTTTATTATAGTTTAAGTCACACAGACACCCAATGTATACACGATGATGTTGTGTACTCGCGCATCCCGCGTCGTCGGGTGGATCAGTTACTTTTCAAATGTGCGCGTGAGTCTTACATGTCTTACAAGATTAATTCTGATTGGATCTTTTCCAAAAACGTCTCACTCACATTTTCGTCTCATTTTCATTAGTTAAATGTCAATATATTTTAATTAGAGTTTTCGTCATTCAATTCAATTCAATTCAATTTTATTTGTATAGCGCCAAATCACAATACAAATCATCTCAAGGCACTTTACAAAAACTAAAACTAAAAACCCAACAATTCCCTTAGGAGCAAGCACTTGGCGACAGTGGAGAGGAAAAACTCCCTTTAACGGAAGAAAAAACCTCCAGCAGAACCGGGCTCAGTTTGGGCGGCCATCTGCCTCGACCGGTTGGGGTGAGTGGATAGAGCAGAGAGAAAAGAACAGCAACAATAAACAACAAATAGACACTGCAGGTTGGTGGGACCAGTAACTGCACATCAGCGATATACAGCTCCAGGACCAGGGACACCTGCAGAAGGTACAGAGAGAACAGAGAGAGAGGGAGAGAGCACAAACTAGGGGAGAGAGAGAGCACAAGGTTAGTAACATTCAGTGGTGGAATATACATGAGGTGGGAGGAGAGAAGAGAGGGGAGGGGAAGGAAAGGGGGGGGTTAGGGTAGGGGAGCTCAGTGCACCGATGGTCCTCGGGCAGTCTAGGCCTATAGCAGCATAACTAAGGGATGGTTCAGGGTTGCCTGAAGCCAGCCCTAACTATATGCTTTGTCAAAGAGGAAGGTTTTAAGTCTAGCCTTAAAAGTATAGAGAGTAAAAGTATAGAGAGTGTCTGCCTCCTGAACCCAGGCTGGGAGCTGGTTCCATAGGAGAGGAGCTTGATAACTAAAGGCTCTGCCTCCCATTCTGCTTTTGGAAACTCTGGGAACCACAAGTAGACCTGCACTCTGAGAGCGAAGTGGTCTATTGGGATAATATGGTACTATGAGGTCTTTGAGGTATGAAGGAGGTTGATTATGAAGGGATTTGTATGTGAGAAGAAGGATTTTAAATTCTATTCTATATTTTACAGGGAGCCAATGAAGAGAAGCCAATATAGGAGAAATATGATCTCTCTTGCTAGATCCTGTCAGGACTCTGGCTGCGGCATTCTGGCTTAATTGGAGGCTTTTTATGGAGATATTGGGTTATCCAGGCCTTTATGTCAGTTAGACACACTTGAAGTCTGGTTAACTGGTTTGTGTTAACAGGTTTAATAGATAGATATAACTGAGTGTCATCTGCATAGCAGTGGTAATTAATAGAGTGCTTCCTAATGACATATCCTAAAGAAGCATGTACGGGGTGAACAGAATTGGTCCTAGCACGGAGCCTTGTGGAACTCCATAACTAACTTTTGTTCGTGTGGAAGGTTCATCATGGACATGAACAAACTGGAATCTGTCCGATAAATAGGATTGGAGCCACTTTAACGCTGTTCCTCTGATACCAATCACATGCTCCAGTCTCTGTAATAAGATGTTGTGGTCAATGGTGTCGAATGCTGCACTAAGGTCTAGGAGGACAAGTATTAAAACAAGTCCATTATCTGAGGCTAAGAGAAGATCGTTGGTAACTCATCATCACTTAATTTTTATTTAGTTATCATCTCGTTTTCGTCAGTAAAAACGTGTCGTTGATGAAAATTACAACGAAAATATTTCGTCAACGAAATTAACACGTTGCTTATTTCAGTGACTTAGTTTTAGTTTTTCACTAACCATGCATTAACACTGTTTTCTCAAAAACACAATCGTATAAACATGCTACTCACATATTATGGTAGCCCAGTTTGTGCTGATTACAGTGCTGTGAAATGACTCACAAAAGGTTTGACAAATAATAACAAATTCAATATACCATTTTCCTACAATTGTAGAAGATGAAGAAGAACCTTTATTTATCACACAGTGGGGAAATTCACATAGCCACAGCAGCAAGTAAGGCACAAGATAAAAAATAGGAGCAGAATAGAAAAATTAAAAAGAAGCTATTTACAATAACAATATATTAAAAATGGAAAAAATATATAAAGTAAAATCTGACTCTGGCATATTATATATTTACAATTTTTTTCAGTCTATAGGTGTTGAGGTTAACTCGGGGGGCTATCAGGAGCAGTGCCGGTCCTGACAGCAGCAGGAAGAACCTGCGGTAGCGCTGCTTCACACATTTGGAATGAAGCAGTCTGGTTGCTAACAGAGGTGCCCAGTGCTGCCAGAATCTCATGAGAGTCCTTCTCCAGCAGGGATGTTAGCTTAGCCAATATCCTCCTGTCTTTCACCATCTCCCCTGGGTCTAGGGGATATCCTAGTACAGAGGTGGCCCTCTTGATCAGTTTGTCCAGTCTGTTCCTCCAAAGTACCAAAAATTACTGATGTTGAACAAAACTATTTCGCTTAAATGTTCCAGTGAAAAAATTCTCTTTAAACAGTTTGAACTTGGATGTGATGTTGTTGGGCATGGGTTAGAACTTGCGAAATGTATTTTTTGTTTTCTTTAAACTTTTAAGATTGTGATTTTTATAAAATGACACTACAGACAAAAGTACTGGATTAATGGCAAACATTTGGGGGATTTATGAACATCTTTTGTGTGCATTGTAATTCTACCAGGATTTCACTATGACCCTGTACCTGAGGCACTACTGGAAGGACGAGCGTCTGTCATTCTCTAGCAGCACCAACAAGAGCATGACATTTGATGGTCGACTGGTGAAAAAGATCTGGGTCCCCGATGTCTTTTTTGTCCATTCTAAGAGGTCCTTTATTCATGACACCACCACCGACAACATCATGCTGCGTGTCTTTCCTGATGGACATGTCCTCTACAGTTTGAGGTCTGTAACTTATTTATTTATTTATTTATTTTTAATGAATGAGGTTGTGCCTTTTACCAAAGTAACACCCAGGTACGATACGGAAGGTTTGGCTGAGGTGAACAACGCTTCACTTTCACTTTAAGAGACTGGAGTTCAATCCCTTTTAAAGCTGTAGTGTAAGGTTAAGATAGGAATTACTTTTAACTTCTGCTGTGAGATTCTGCACATAATAAAACTTCAGGTAAATAAAATAAAAAAACTGACTTTTGTGCTGGAGGATCAGATATTTTGACAGTATGTACATGTATACACACCAAAATCACGTGTTAAATCAACACTAAAATGTGTTTATATGTACAGTGAAAACAAACACATATATACAATTGTAGTGATTCAAAGTGTCACACTTTTTTACCACGGGATCTTTGCCTGGAAGTGGCGTTGCATCAGGAATGCAGTGGTTTCAATCCTGTGCCGAGCGTGTGTGTATGAGAGAGCGAGAGAGAGAGCGGGAGTGTGCGAAGGGTGTATGAGAAGGGCTTGTACCCCTGTATCCTAAAAATTGCATTCCTATAAAACTAAACTGCATTCTCATTTATGTTTTGCTATGAAATGTAATTTGTCTTTGATTACATTTGCTAGCAGCATATTGAATACATTTACATTTAACATACAGTGGGTACGGAAAGTATTCAGACCCCTTTAAATTTTTCACTCTTTGTGTCATTGCAGCCATTTGCCAAAATCAAAAGAATTTATTTTATTTCTCATTAATGTACACTCAGCACCCCATCTTGACAGAAAAAAACAGAAATGTAGAAATTTTTGCAAATTTATTAAAAAAGAAAAACTGAAATATCACATGGTCATAAGTGTTCAGACCCTTTACAGTGACACTCATATTTAACTCACATGCTGTCCATTTCTTCTGATCCTCCTTGAGATGGTTCTGCTCCTTAATTGGAGTCCAGCTGTGTTTAATTAAACTGATTGGACTTGATTAGGAAAGGCACACACCTGTCTATATAAGACCTTACAGCTCACAGTGCATGTCAGAGCAAATGAGAATCATGAGGTCGAAGGAACTGCTCAAGGAGCTCAGAGACAGAATTGTGGCAAGGCACAGTCTGGCCAAGGTTGGCCAAGGACCAGAACTCTTCCTAGACCTGGCTGTCCAGCCAAACTGAGCAATCGTGGGAGAAGAGCCTTGGTGAGAGAGGTAAAGAAGAACCCAAAGATCACTGTGGCTGAGCTCCAGAGATGCAGTAGGGAGACGGGAGAAAGTTCCACAAAGTCAACTATCACTGCAGCCCTCCACCAGTCGGGCCTTTATGGCAGAGTGGCCTGACGGAAGCCTCTCCTCAGTGCAAGACACATGAAAGCCCGCATAGAGTTTGCCAAAAAACACATGAAGGACTCCCAGACTATGAGAAATAAGATTCTCTGGTCTGATGAGACCAAGATTGAACTTTTTGGCATTAATTCTAAGCGGTATGTGTGGGGAAAACCAGGCACTGCTCATTACCTGCCCAATACAATCCCTACAGTGAAACATGGTGGTGGGAGCATCATGTTGTGGGGGTGTTTTTCAGCTGCAGGGACAGGACGACTGGTTGCAATTGAAGGAAAGATGAATGCGGCCAAGTACAGAGATATCCTGGAAGAAAACCTCTTCCAGAGTGGTCAGAACCTCAGACTGGGCCGAAGGTTCACCTTTCAACAGGACAATGACCCTAAGCGCACAGCTAAAATAACAAAGGAGTGGCTTCGGAACAACTCTGTGACCGTTCTTGACTGGCCCAGCCAGAGCCCTGACCTAAACCCAATTGAGCATCTCTGGAGAGACCTGAAAATGGCTGCCCACTAACGTTCGCCATCCAACCTGACAGAACTGGAGAGGATCTGCAAGGAAGAATGGCAGAGGCTCCCCAAATCCAGGAGTGAAAAACTTGTTGCATCACTCCCAAGAAGACTCATGGCTGTACTAGCTCAAAAGGGTGCTTCTAGTCAATACTGAGCACAGGGTCTGAATACTTATGACCATGTGATATTTCAGTTTTTCTTTTTTAATAAATTTGCAAAAATTTCTACATTTCTGTTTTTTTCTGTCAAGATGGGGTGCTGAGTGGACATTAATGAGAAATAAAATGAACTTTTTTGATTTTGGCAAATGGCTGCAATGACAAAGAGTGAAAAATTTAAAGGGGTCTGAATACTTTCCGTACCCACTGTATCTTTGCCGTACTGTCTTATTGTTTCTCATTTTTGAGACAGGGTGGTTTCATAAACCTGCAGTCCGCTACCAGTGATGAGTCTTGCACGGCATCTTCCCAGGTTCCCAGGTGGTTTGATTGATCTTAAATGATTTGAGAGCTTTTTTGTAGACATCCTTATAGCGAAGCAGTGGGTGGCCAACTCGCCTTTTGCCAGATAGGAGTTCAGTGTAAAGGATGTCCTTTGGCAGTTGGCCATCGTCCATATGGTGGACATGTTCCAGCCAATGCGTCTCAGGCAGTGCAGGTGGAAGGTGTTTAGCCTCTACTCATGATGTGAATATCGGGTCCAGGGTTCACTGCCACACAAGAGTGTGTTGATTATGCAGGATTTGTACACCTGTACCTTGGTGTAGGTTATGAGTTTGCTGTTGTCCCATATTCTGGATGTATGTAAAACATGTACAAATACATGTAAAAGTACAGGCTCTTTCTTCGATATGGCTGCTGACTTCAGCAGTGAGTGAAAGGTTGTTAGTGATGGTGGACTCAAGATAGGTGAAACTGCTTACAGCTTCAAGTGTGTGGTTGATAATTGTAATGGAGGTGGGAGAATCAGTTCCCTATCCGAAAGTTTTGATCTTGTTCAGGCTGATGGTCAGGTTGAAGTCATGGCATGCTTGACTAAAAAGATCAATGAGGGTCTGCAGGTGCTCCTGGGAGTGTGCTATCACTGCTGTGTGATAGCACACTGCAAAAGCACCTCACAGATGATAAGTGGTTTTCCCTTTGTTTTTGCTTTTAGTCAGGAGGGGTTTAATAGTTTGCCATCTGTGCTTGTGTATAGGTAGATTCCCTCAGTTGATGTACCAAAGGCTTGCCGCAAGAGGGAGAAAAATATCCCAAACAATGTACACACCAACACGCATCCATTTGATGTCGCAACAGATCTTGAAAGGGTCTGAGGTGGTCCCATCAAAGTGGAATGTGCCATTTGTGTTGGTGTGGAAGGACTGGAGTATACGGAGAAGTTTTGGAGGGCTTTCTGTTCGACCAGTTGGAAAAGGATGCTTCTGCTCACGAGGTCGAATGCTTTAGTAAGATCGATGAAGGCCATGTAGAGTGGTATTCACTGCTCTCTGCACTTTTCCTGCAGTTGTCTCAGTGAGAAGATCATATCCAAAGTGGATGGTCCAGCTCGGAAACCTGCCTGTGACTCTGGGTAGAGCTTCTCTGAGAGGACCTGAAGTCTATTTAGTGCAACTCTAGCAAAGAGCTTACCGGTGAATGCTAAGTAGAGAGATGCCACTGTAGTTGTTGCAGACGCTGCTGTTTCCTTTGTTCTTATACAATGAATGTAATGATGTTTGCATCTCTCATATCCTGTGGGACAACACCTTCCAACACAGACAGAGTAGCCTGTGGAGTTTGTGCAGGAGGGCAGATTTTCCACACTTGACGATTTCGGCAGCTATCCCATTGCTGCCTGGTGCTTTTCTGCAGATCAAACTGTTGATGGCTTTGCTTAGCTCCTCGGTTTTTGGTTCCATGTCTAGTTCCTCCATTACAGGTAGGTGCTGTACATTACTGAGTGGTGCTTCACAAACAGTGTTATCATTGCCATAGAGCTCCGAGTAGTGTTCCACCCAGCAGTCTAGTTGCTTGGAGCGGTCGGTAATGGTTTCTCCTGTGGCCGATTAGAGCAGGGCATTAGTGTGAGGCGATGGTCAAAGGGTCTTTTTGATGCCGTCGTACAACAATTTGATGTTGCCTGAGTCAGCAGCTGATTGACTGCTGCTACAAAGTTGTAACCAATAACTGTTGGCACAACATCGAACCGCTTGTTGGATTTTCTTCCTTGAAAATTTGAGGGCCTGTAGAGTCAGTTCACTAGGGGTGGATCTGTAGTTAGTGAGGGTGGCACAATTTTCTTCTATAATCGGAGTCATTTCTATTGAGTTGGCTTCACACCAGTCATTTGACCTTCTCAGCTTTGTACCAAAAGCTGACAAGGATGTGCTATGGATGGTAATGGTATGGTATTGGCTGTCCCAATACTGCTGGGCAGTTCAGGACTGACGCAGGTGGAGGAATCCTCTAAGGCACAGAGGAAGGTTGCCACTTTGGTTGTGTCAGCTATTTTACTGCTGTCACTACGGGGGGCTCCCTGTGTATGTTTTTTGCCTGTAGGTTGACTCTGCAGTACACCAGGGAGTGGTCCATGTCACAGACTGTACTGCATGTTTGGAGGATGCCTCTGAGATCAGCAATTCCTGTTATGATCAAAACTAGCTGATGCCAGTGACCTGAACGTGGATGTCTCCATGAGACTTTGTAAATGGGTTTGGACTGAATGTATGTATTGGTAATGCACAGGTGGTGGTATGTGTAGAACCATATGCCACAGGCAGGATGGCCAGGAGTTATCTGCTCCAGCTCTTGCATTGAAGTCACCAAGCAGGTAGAGCTGTTCACGGTTGGGATGTTTTTCACCGTCACCTCAAGTTCTTCATAAAACTTGTTGGGGCATACATACTCACAAGGTGGACAGGTCCCACGGATGTGTGCAGGCAGACAGGCAGAGAGCTAGGATCCTCTCTGAGCCACCTGTGAGGGGTACTATCGTGCCTAGCAGAATGTTCCTGACAGCAAAACCCACTCCGTAATCCCTGGTTTCCTCAGGGGGCTTTCCTCACCACCAGAAAAAGGTGTAGTCCTTTTCCCAAAGTGAGCCTGATGAATGAAGTCGTGTTTCCTGGAGAGTCGAGATGTCAATTCTTCGCTTCAGGAGTTTGTTGTTGATAATTGCTGTTTTGTGGACATTGTTAATGTCTTGTAGATTGTCTGTTATCCCTGATGTCATAGTCCTAATGTTCCATCATCCCAGGCATAGTGCTGGGGGCATAACTTTTTTGCTTTCCGTGGTGCACAAGTTTACAGCCCACTTGTTAGGATGAATCCCTAAGTTCCATGCATCAAATGAAGCAGGCAGGCTGTAGCGGGACAGCATCTAATTGGATAGGGGGCTGCCCATCTTAAGGCAGGCGGTAGCTGTCCAATGAGATTAGGCATCTCTCCCACCACTGGAGGTAGCCCCTGGCACCCATCTCTACGTCAATTGAAAATGGCCATAGTATGCAACAGCTAGCCACCCGTGTTGTTCCTCCACTGCACATTGGAGCTGGAGTTTCCTCTCCAGTTTCTCCACATTCTGAATAATTTATATGTTAAATTAAGTATGCCTGCTTCTAATATAGATGATTTAAAGAAATATTTTGTTGGTTTTTCTTTTTGTGTTGTGTCAGGTACAGTCCAGCTGACATTACGTTTTGAATATACCAACACCATGGTACCTGTTGCGAAGGCAATCATATACTGCAAGGAGAATCTAACATTCAGATTGGATGGCTGCTCTCTACAATCACAAAGCAAGATCGTCATTGAGATTTTGCAAGCCTCTCATTGATGCCATGCTTGACGGTCTGAGGAAACAGTTTAGGAAAATGATTTCAGACCCAGAGTTGGTTGCTGCAGCTATTCATCCAAAATTCAAAACATCCTGGACCACTGATAAAGATACCCTCAAACAAGGTGTGGAAAAAAAATTTCAACTGTCGGTTTCTCATTTCATCATTTTCAAAACGTTGAACTTTTATTCTTGTTTACTTACTTCAATCATGATGATACTAATGTAACTAAATCATTTAAAATCAGAGACCAAAGACTGAAGGTAGGAATAGTAAACCAGTACTGAACTAGGTCTAAGTCAAGTCTAAAAGTAGAGATGAAATTGAAAAAAGTAAATGATTAGAACACACAAAGGGAGAAGTTGTATGAACAGACAGCAATCCGGGACTCACAGAGAGGCAGATGAGTACTATTTAACTAGGTAACAAGGATCCAGGAAATGCGAAGGGACAGGTGAGTACATACCATGGGAACAGGAACCAGGTTACTTGGAGAGAGAGTGGCTGAACAGGAAACTTTGGGAAATACAAGGAGAGAGGTGCGACATCTGGGATCAACAAAGGTCACAATATGATCTCGCAACTGGGTGTAGAAGAGAGCGGTCTTATATATGGCTTCTCCTGATGTTTAGATGGCCATTGGGTGTGGCTCATCACTTTGTTGCCTCCCCAATGTACATATACTCAAACACACAGAAGAGAGACAAACAGGGGAGGGAAACCAGGGAGCAAAAAACCGCACAGGTGAAAGTAACATTACAGTCCAGCCTTTGTGTATGAGCTTAAAATACTAAAAATGCAGGGATATTTATTAATACTAATAATTAAAATGGGGCAGTCGTGGCCTAAAGGATAGAGAGTCGGACTTGTAACCTGGAAGTTGGAAGTCTCAGGACCAGCAGGAATTGTCGGTGGGGGGGAGTGAATAGCCAGCAGTGGTGAGACCCTTGAGCAAGGCACCGAACCCCCAACTGCTCCCCGGGTGCCGCAGCAATAGTGTCACGACTGGGAACATAGATTCCCAGCCGTCTCTTGTTTTGGAATTTTCCCCGTGCGTCTGGGCTTCCCGGACTTCCGGTGATTAGTAGTCTACTCCATTCACCTGTCTCTCTTTCAGGATTCTCCGCATATATCCTCCTCGGTCACCACAGTCAAGTGCGGGATTGTCTGCTTCGCCAATCGAAGAACTACGCCGAGACGTCTCTCCAGCTTCGCCGTCCGATCGCACTAAGGAGCTACGTTTCCGGTCCTAGGCATTGGATCGACTCACGCCGTCCCACTCCTCCTGGTATTTCCCGTGAAGTATTACCTCTTTTCAGTTTCTGAGGAACGGCGTGAGGATTTAAAGAGAACTGATTTATGTATTTTTGACCTGAAAGACTTTAAAGAAGAATTGATCAGAGTGTTTTGCCCTCCACCGTTTACCTGAGTTTTGTTTTGGAAGTGTTTTTCTTTATGCCCAAGGAATCAATGTTTGTGTTCTGCCGCTACCCGGATCCCTGACCAAGATTACACTGCACCGCCAGATATTGCTCTGCGGACCCAGCCCCGGTTCTTCCTCCATCAACCTCGACTCCCCGTGGACTTACCCGGTGTGGGCCTAGGTGCAAGCCATACAGCTGCCGACTTCCCCGGAATCTTCATGCTATACTCCTCGGTCTCCATTCAAGCCTCCAGCCCCTCGTTGTTTTGAAAATAAACTCGTTACAAGCATTCTAGTGTGTGGCATTTCTGGTCCTCTGATTTTCCGGAACCTGACAAATAGCTGCCCACTTCTCTGGGTGGTGTGTGTGTGTGTGTGTGTGTGTGTGCGCGTGTGTTCACTGCTGTGTATGTGCACTTCGGGTGGGTTAAATGCAGAGGGGAATTTCGAGTATGGGTTACCAGAGTTAACAATAGTAGTCACTTTCAATTAATCAAGTTACCTCTATGCAGTATTTTCCTGCGTGCCCTCATGCTACTATTAGTCTCATTGTTTTCTCCATTGTTTTTTCATCCAAGTTTCCTTGTCCTCGTCATTCCATCACTGGCTGTCTAGGTGGTGTCCAGCAAACAATGTGGGCTTCATAGACAATTGGTGCAGCCCTCATCTCTAGAGATCTGGCCAAGTTTATTAGCCAACCTAAAGTTTGACAATCCAGAGTGGGGACCGTGACGCAGAGTCAAAAAAGCCTCTCTGCGGTTTCCTTAGAACTGTCACCTCCCTCAAACCACATAGAGATTGTGTCTGCCCCTCGAATAATTTAAATCAAATAAATCAGAAGTTAACGCTTAACCGCTCACATCCAAACTTGAAAACGTTCATGTAGATGTTGAAAATAATAGTCTCAGCAATACATTAATTCAATATTAGATTCAACTGGTTTCACTCAAAATGTTAAGCCCACCTACTGTTTCAATCACTCCACTGATCTTGATCTGACATATGGCATAGAAATTGAACATTTAATAGTTTTTCCCCAAAATCCTATTTTGTCAGATCATTCTTTAATAACTTTTGAATTTAAGATAATGGATCATGCATCGTTCGGAAGAAAATTCCTCTACAGCAGATGTTATCTGACAGTGCTGTTAATAAATTTAAGAAAATGATTCCATCTTTATTTACATCTATGCCATGTGCCAACACAGTGGAGGGCAGCTGCCTCAATCCTACTCCCTACCAAATTGATCATATTGTTGACAGTGCTGTAGCCTCACTGCGTGAAACTCTTGATACTGTGGCCCCTCTGAAAATGAAATTAGTGAATCAAAGGAGATTAGCTCCACGGCACAGTTTACATATTCCTTAAAGCAGGCATCACGAATGCTGGAAAGGAAGTGGCGTTCCACAAATTTAGAGGAATTTTATCTAGCCTGGAAAAGCAGTTTATTAACATATAAAAAAGCTCACTGTAAAGCCAGAAACGCATACTGTTCATCACTAATAGAGGAAAATAAGAACAATCACAGGTTTCTTTTCAGCACTGTAGCCAGGCTGACAAAAAGTCACAGCTCTGTTGAGCCATGTGTTCCCTTAGCTCTCAGCAGTGATGACTTTATGAGTTTCTTTACAAATAAAATCACAACTATTAGAGATCAAATTCAGCAGATGTTTCCTATAGCTGCCATAAATTAATCTTCTACTACAGTACCTCTTCAATCATCTGTAAGACCTCAGTTATGTTTAGACTGCTTCTCTCCTATAGATCTCTCTAAATTCACATCAGTAGTTGCTTCTCATTGTGTCTCTTAGACTGCTTAATCTTCTTTGTTCTATGGATTCTAACGAACAAAATGATATGCGACACTCCATGTTTGAGTACACGTATGAAGTAACACGACAGAAAGGTAAGAACTAGGTATTGTACTGTATTTGTACTGTTGTTAAATATTAAGAAATTGTAGTCACTGTGATTATTCAATTGCTTTATACCATTTGAATCGTGAGTCTTTAAGCTTTTATTAGATATAAAATTTGTTAGATTGTATTCAAATTTGTGTGACAATCTTTGGTGAAATGTCTGGACATACAACTTTCAGAACGGATCCGCTCTGGGGTCGATCTAATGGGTTAAAGACACCATGCTATTAATTAACTCATCTTTATTAGACTTGGTAAATTTATCTCTAGTATCAGGCTACGTACCACAGGCCTTTAAGACTGCAGTAATCAAACCTTTACTCAAAAAGCCTAGTCTTGATCCAGGAGTCTTGGCTAATTATAGACCAATATCCAACCTGCCATTTATTTCTAAAATCCTAGAAAAAGCTGTTGCTAAGCAGCTATCAGATCACTTACACAGGAATGAACTATTTGAAGATTTTCAATCAGGATTTAGAGCACATCATAGTACAGAAACAGCACTGTTAAAAGTCACCAAAGATCTTCTCTTAGCCTCAAATAACGGACTTGTTTCTATACTTGTCCTCCTAGACCTTAGTGCTGCATTTGACACTACTGACCACAACATCTTATTACAGAGACTGGAGAATGTGACTGGTATAAGACGAACAGCATTAAAATGGCTCCAATCTTATTTATCAGACAGATTCCAGTTTGTTCATGTCCATGATGAACCTTCCACTTGAACAAAAGTTAGTTATGGAGTTCCACAAGGTTCTGTGCTAGGACTGATCTGTTCACCTTGTACATGCTTCCTTTGGGCAAAGTTATTAGGAGGCACTCTATTAATTACCACTGCTACGCAGATGACACTCAGCTGTATCGATCTATGAAATCTGTTAACACAAAGCAGTTAACCAGACTTCAAGCCTGTCTAACTGACATAAAGGCCTGGATGATCAGTATCTTTCTACTTTTAAATTCAGAGAAAACAGAAGTTATTGTATTTGGGCCTAAAAACCTCAGAAATAGCTTTTCTAAAATTATAGCTACTTTAGATGGCATAGCCCTGGCCTCCAGCACTACTGTGAAAAACCTTGGAGTTATTTTTGACCAGGACATGTCCTTTAACTCACACATCAAACAAATCTCTAGAACTGCCTTCTTTCACCTGCACAACATTGCCAAAATTAGGAACATCCTGTCTCAAAATGATGCAAAAAAAACTAGTCCATGCATTTGTTATCTCAAGGCTAGATTACTGTAACTCATTACTATCTGGATGTCCCAGTATCTCAATAAAAAACCTCCAGTTAATCCAGAATACTGCAGCCAGAGTTCTGACAGGAATTAGCAAAAGAGATCACATTTCTCCCATATTAGCTTCTCTTCATTGGATCCCTGTAAAATACAGAATAGAGTTTAAAATCCTTCTTCTCACTTATAAATCCTTTCATGATCAAGCTCCTTCATACCTTAAAGACTCACAGTACCATATTATTCCAATAGAGCACTTCACTTTCAGAGCTTTCAGTATACAAATAAAACTAGACCCTTTACAGATTTGAATGATATATTGCGCTTGTCTGTACAGTCAAAACTGACAGAGTAATTTAAGTTAATTTTAGTGTTATCAGGAGAAGAGGCCACAAAACACGCCGGTGCGTTCGTCGACCCCTGAGGGTTAACCTGAACTAAATATGCTTCAGCGTTTTCCTTTAAGTTTTATCCTTATATTAATAATTGTTTTATGGGTGGTGAACAAAATCCTCCTGATGCTTGGGGGTAAAAGTTTTTGCTTCATATAGTGACTTTATGGAGGTTTGCTACAGCATTATAATACTGTATATGAACCTCCAATGGGGAGATCAGTGATCAAATTAAGGTGATTAATAGGGGAGAACAATGGAGAAATAAATTTCTGTTCTGATTTCATGTTTTTCTCATGTAGTTGTCATTTTATGAGGAAACAGTTGATTCAATCAAATTGGGCCTGAAGTACCTGTATCACTGGGGAAGTTTAGAGGAGAAATCTCTCATTTGGTAAAACTGCAATCAAGAATTTAAGATTTGAAGCAGGACAAGGAGCCATAACTGGAGACAGGGCAAAAAGACTGGGAAGTCAGAGTGATTTTAGTGAGTGTATGCAGCACAATGGCAGTTCTTATCACGTCTCTGTTTTTTGTTGAACAGAGTGACGGTGACGGCAGCCTGTAATATGGACTTTAGCCGCTTTCCTCTGGATTCTCAGACCTGCTCACTGGAGCTGGAGAGTTGTGAGTAAATTATTTCATTTGTGCCTCTATCACAAAATGGCAATACAGCAGGCTAGTCAAGAACCATAGAGATTGTTTTAGGGTGAGCAGATATCAAATATAAATTCAAGGGAATCCATTCCACCCTTAAAAATCAAGACCCTATAGTTTGTTTTCCTTAATATACACAATACACCGAAATTATGTGTTTAAATGTTATTTTTTTAGATTTAACTCATTAACTAATTTAAGTGTGGCTTTATGTTTTGAAGTTGTGCCTCAGGTTGTTGTCAGACAAAGTTGTTAAGGGTAAATGAAGTGCACTGATTTATCACCACGTGCAGGGTCAGAGGATCACATCCAAGCTGATGAATCACCAACTGCTTTGCAGTGAAAGACTTGAAAACACAAAAAAAGAATTTGCAAGAAAACAAGTATGTGCAAGTCAAAACAAGGCATAAGGCATTTTATGTACATACAATCACAATCACACATATATTCAAACACATACATCATTATAAGGCCTTTCTGACCAGATAAGATTTATGAAGAGATTTAAAATGCTCCACTGGGTTTACAGGTCTAACTTCCAGACTATTCCGCAATAGAAAAAGCTTGGTTACCACAAGTCTTATATTTTGAGCAGGGCACAACCAGAAGTCCTTGTTCTGATAATCTGATAAGCCTACAGGTGTACAGACAAAAACATAAACTCCGTCACTTGGCGTACCAAGAAACAACGTTAATCCTCCAGCAACGAACAAAAGAAACTAGGTGGTATATATACACTCGAAACAAAAGCTCAGCAGAACACAGGTTAAACCAATCCTAACTAATCAACATAGAGTTACCTCTAACTAAATCAGACAGTCCAGGAAATACAAGCACCAAAATAAATGTCCAAACCGGAAACAGAAAATCCACTTCATGACATGTACAGACATCAATTGCTAACCTACAGTAAAAATAGCAACTGTGGAAAACCTGAGCAGTGTTTAAATAAAAAAAATATATACAGTAATTACATACAGTACCTTTACTGATTTTTTTTTTTTAGTATTTTTATGATGATTTGTGTCAATTTTGTCCCATGGTTACAGTCATTTTGGACTAGTGATATAAATGTTGAACATGAGTCCATGATTAGATTTAACTTGACTGTGTGATATTTTGCAGATGCCTACACAGATGAAGACCTGATGCTATACTGGAAGAGCGGTGATGAGTCCCTCAGCACAGATGATCGCATCTCCTTATCCCAATTTCTCATCCAGAAGTTCCATACCACATCTCGTTTAGCCTTCTACAGCAGCACAGGTACAAACTGGGATGCACATGCACGCACACACTCACACAATTTTGGATTAAATCTTTTATGAATCATGTTCAACATTGCTTGCTATGAATAGTAATTATTATGAGTCATGTTTGCCTTCAAGGATTGGTCTACAGTCGCTGGACCTCAATGTATGAATCTGGGCAGGCCATGAACCTGTTAGATTTTAATAACCCTGTGACCTTTCCTTTGGCACAAGCATCAGGACAAACTGGATATTCTAAGCAATTGTGAAAAATGACTAAGCACATTTATTCAAGTATTGTACTTGATGTATTTTTCTATTTCACACTTTGACTTCAGATGAAAATATTGTACTTACTCCACTATATTTATTTTATGTTATTTTATGTTAGTTATTAGTTACTTTTTGAAGTCAGTTACAGTACACTGTAATCTTAAAACTTTAATGATCCTCAGTGTGAAATGCATGAGCTACCTCATAGCATGTGAAGTCACTCAGATCATATAAGATAAGATAATTCTTTATTGATCCCACAGTGGGGAAATTCAATTGTTACCACAGCTACAGGACAACAGTAAGGTGCAAAGAATGAAAAATATAAAGAATGTGCAAAATGTGTGCAGAGATTAAACATTTTACAAATTTACAAATATTTACAGATAAGAATGCTATTTATATGTCTAAATATATATTGTATATATGTCAGTTAAGATTAACTCCACCTTTAGCAGCCGCAACATTAAAAGTGATGAACAAAATAATATATAACATTGCAGTCTTGTGCCTGAGAGAGTGGCAGCAGGTCACCAGTAGTTCCCGTGTTTGTCAACACTTTTAATTTTTTCTTAGTGTGTTCTCTTAGCTTTTTCTATTTTAACGTTAATAACTTGGCTCAATAAACCTATCGTCATGGTTTGTGGGCATTTCTACCTGCTTTTTCTCTTTCTTTCGGGCCTTTTTGTGTTAGACTGTAGCGCTCAGCAGAGTGGCTCTTTGTTTTTGTACACACGGGAGCACCTGTTAGCGCTTTTCAAGCCCCCAGTGCTGCTCGGAGCAAGGCCCGAAATTCCCATGGAACTACAGAGGAGGTGCCAGGGATGCCGTGCTGGGGCCAAAAGTGAGGGAGCGGAGGAGGAAATTCAGACCCGCGGTTCTGTCTATCATCATGGGGAACGTGAGGTCGTTGGGAAATTAGATGGACGAACTGTGCGCGCTTGTTCGGACCCAGAGGGAGTACGCCGCGACCAGCATCATGTGTTTTAAAGGAGACCTGGCTGCACGCGGACTTCCCGGACCACAGTGCATCTATACCTGGCTTTAAGATTGTACGGGCAGATTGACACACGCTCCTGAGTGGTAAAAAGAACAGCGGCAGGATTGCTGTGTTTGTGAACGAGAGGTGGCGCAATCCGGGTCATACCACCGTGTACGAGTGCGTCTGTACACCGGACATTGAACTTTTGGCCGTGGAAACGCGTCCGTATTATTTACCAAGAGAATTCTCTGTGGTTTTTTGTACATACCTCCCTTAGCGGACGAAGCGGCAGCTAGTGATGTGAACTACGCCAATGTTGCTAGGCAACAGGTCAAACACCCAGAGGCCCTGATAGTCATCTCTGGAGATTTTAATCATGTCACCCTGGACTCAGTTTTGCCCACTTTTCATCAGGTTGTTTACTGTACATCCTGGGACAATAAAACTCTGGATCTGCTGTATGCTAGTACAAAGGACACATACTCTGCCACTGCCCTGTCCCCCCTGGCAAGGTCTGATCACAGCCTGGTGCTATTAACACCTGAGTATGTCCCTGCAGTGAAGAGGCAGCCTGTCTCCACAAGGACCGTGAGGAGGTGGAGTCAGGAGACTAGCGAGGCTCTTCAGGACTGCTTTGAGACCACAGACTGGAGGGTGCTCTGCCAGTCCCATGGGAATGACATTGACAATTTGACGGACTGCATCACGGATTATATCAACTTCTGTGAGGATACAGTTATCCCCACAAGGACTGTCCGCTGTTATCCAAACAACAAGCCCTGGATCACCAGCCAACTGAAGGAACTGCTGAACCAGAAGAAGCGGGCCTTCAGATCTGGAGATAAGGACGAGTTGAAGAGGATACAGTGGCAACTCAAGGTGAAGTTGGGGGTGTAAGGACAGCAGAACAACACCCGGGACGTGTGGAAGGGCATGAAGGAGATCACTGGCTTTAACACCAAAGCTCGGCAGCTGGAGGCCGACCCAGACAGAGCCGACGAGCTGAATGCTTTCTTCAATAGATTCAGCTCTGGACCCCCTGCTGGCCCTTCCCCCACAGCTCCAGTCCTTACACCTCCCCAGACGGCCAATTCACAACACTCCAACAACCCTTCCTGCCGGACACCTCTGCTCCCCCCCAACTCCCACCCCCACTGATGAAACCTGCACTAAGTAACACCTGGCCAGGTGAGAAGACAGCTGGAGAGAGTCCACCAAGGCAAGGCACCAGGCCCGGACCTTGTCAACCCCCGGGTCCTGAAGACCTGTGCTGCACAGCTCTCTGGGATCCTGCACCTCATCTTCAACCTGAGTCTGAAGCTGGAAAGGATACCGGTGCTATGGAAAACATCCTGCATAGTGACAGTGCCCAAGAGGCCCATCCCATCTGGCCTCAACGACTTCAGACATGTTGCTCTGACATCACACATTTTGAAGGTCCTGGAGAGACTCGTCCAACTCAGACCCCTGGTGGCCTCTGCCCTGGACCCTCTTCAGTTTGCATACCAGCCTCATGTTTGTGTGCACGATGCATCTACCTGCTGCAGCGTGCTCACTCTCACCTGGACGGTGGGAAGGTCACTGTGGATCATGTTCTTTGATTTCTCCAGTGCCTTTAACGCCATTCAGCCCTTCCTGATGCGTGAGAAGCTGCTCAGGATGGGTGTCAGCTCTTCCACTGTCTCCTGGATTGCTGATTACTTGTCTGACAGGCCCCAGTCTGTGTGGCTGGGGAGCTCCCTGTCTGATACTGTGATCAGTAATGTGGGGGCACCACAGGGGACTGTCCTGTCTCCTTTTCTCCTCACCCTATACACCTCAGACTTCCAGTACAGATCTGGGTCCTGCCACCTGCAGAAGTTCTCTGATGACTCTGCAGTGGTGGGGTGTATCAGGGATGGGCAGGAGGCAGAACACTGATCGGAAACTTTTTGGAGTGGTTCCAGGCCAACCACCTGCTCCTTAATGTGGACAAGACCAAGGAGCTGGTGGTGGACTTCAGGAGGAAGAGGATTCCAGTGGATCACACAAATACCTCGGGGTTCACTTGAACAGCACGCTGGACTTGCTGTGGGCAGTTGGGGGAGCAGCACCACCATGAGGGACATCAGTCGGATCAACAAACTGATCTGGAAAGTAGGACACATTATTGGCAGGGACATGACAGGTTAGAGTCAGTGAGGGACAGGAGGACACTGGACAAACTGCTCTCCATCATGGACAGTTCTTCACACCCACTTCACCAGATCATAGAGGGTCAGAGGAGCTCAGTCTCCAACAGACTCATCCAGCTCCGCTGTCACAGTGACTTCGTTCATACCGTTCTCCATCCTTCTGTTTTATAACTCCCCCCTTGCAGCAGATGACTACACCATCCTCCACCAGAGTCTTTTCTGTGGTGTTGACTATTTATGTTTGTATATAGTGTATATTTACTTTAATCTGTGTGTATATTGTACTTATTCAAATGTTGTATTTTCTGCTCATATTTTTCTATTCTATTTATTTATAAGAAATTTCCCTTGTGGACCAATAAAGTTTATCTAATCTAATCTAATCTAATCCAATGCATCAATAAATAAGATCCAATAATATGAAATCAATTATTTAAAGATGTGATATTGAGTACGATTACTATTGGGACTGCAGGTATATTTGGCTGCTAATATTTTTGTACGTTTACATAACTAAATATTTAAATGCAAACTTTTCCTTGTGAGTATTATTACAAAGGATCTCAGTACTTCTTCCTATACTGATGTTGACAAGGCTTTACGTGACTAAGTTGCACATGCTGGCTTACTGTAATGGGAGACTTGATGCAGCTGGGTTACTGTCAGTGACTTAGTTAGTTAGTTTCACCCATTTACACATTATTTTTATTACCTTTTGACTGAAAACTATAAATGAATAAGTAAATCAGTAATATGGCATATTTCTAGGATTTAGATTTAAACAATGTCAAAAGTGTGGACATCAGGGAAAAATAACTGTAAAACGTGACCCTGCTTGTGAACCAACAGGGAGTGATAAGATAACAGTTTATAGCAGCTTTCTGGTAACTTGGCCAGCCAGACCAACTCTTTTTCTATTCTGTACAAACAATTAGTCTGGAATCTCTTTGGTTGAGCTCGAATTCCAGGGGGCAGGCCAATGGATGCAGAGTAAACCAATCAGAGAAACAAATGATGGTAAGACCAGTGAATGGCGTGAAGTGGAGTAGACATGCCAGTGAATAACAGTCATTTTTGTTGTAAAAACATGAGAACACATCACCAGTTCTGTCCAGATTTTTGAACAGAGTAAACAGCAAAAGCCAGTTGTAGAAAGATTTGCAGACGACATTGAGAAACATTATGAACGAGTCAGTGCGTATGTGCAAGGCTTGTTTAAATCTGGTTGGACGACTGGAGCGTAAAGCCCACCCCATAGCAAATAAACAGCTGTGATTGGCCCGGCACATTTGAGGCCGGAGGAAAAGACTTTCTATGGCAGGAGGTCCAGACCCTCATTCTTTCGCTAAGAAAGCAGTGGGTTTGCCTGACCAGGCTAGCTTTCTGTTTGTGCTACTAAAACATAGTAATTGTTTTAAATTCATGTTGGTTTTCCACCTGAAAGGTGTGAATTTCTGCTGGGCACTGCTCTAATTTTTGACACAGTCTGTTAAAAATTACATTGCCAGTGTTAAACTCAGTGTTAAACACTAAAAAGCATTTATATGTTTATGCAGTTCACATAATCATTTTTTAGTGTTTATTTAATCGTCAGGAGTCAACGAACACGTCGATGCGTGTCCTTTTCCTGATAACGCCAAAACAGACTTTCAGTTTTGATCGTACAGACAAAAGCAATATATCATTTGAATCTGTAAAAGGTCTTGTTTTATTTGTGTACACTCATAATAGCCAGAAAACACTGTGCTTTTGTAAAATAAAGAAAGCAGATGGTGCGCTCTCTGTTTTCTTTGTCACCTCTCTTCACAGACATAAATAAAACAGCCTGAATCTCAGTGAATACTTGCCTCAAAGACAAGAAATATATGCATAGAAAGCTTGAAATGTCTTCTTTTAATGAAACAATTCAAGTCGAAAAACAAATTATTTGTTTTTATGTAATCCATATGAAAGTAAGGAGCGGTACGGTTTCTCCTGCCTCACCTCATTATAACTAATGTGATCTCACCTCACTCTGAGTGCACGGTTCATATGGTCAAAATGATCTGAGGTGAGCCAGGTAATTATGTACACACCCCAGAGAAATGACATAAAATGTCAAACTTCATCACAGAATTTACTAACTTTTTCTGTGCGTTTGTGTGATGTATTGTTTTCTGTGAATGAGTGAACAAGATGATTTTCACATCATTTTGAAGCAAACACTTTAGGCTACAAAATGCATTTCTCCATTGTGAACCAATGTTCTGTATGTGTTTTATGGCCTTATTTCAGTGACTTAAAAATTGTAGTTTTCCACTAACCATGCATAAACACTGTTTTCTCAAAAACACAATCATGTATAAACTTGCTTTTCTGCTTCCTGCTTCTGACGAGTGCAGGCCTGAGTGCTTTCACCTCCAACCTATTTTTCGTCCTGCGCCACAATCTTCCCTATGCCAAGGACAAGATACGACGGGAATCTAAAACAAAATGAAGAAACATCAAAACATCCAAAGCCAACACTCTCCCCCGAATGCTCTAACATGGAGAGAAGTCAGAGCAAAGATGAGGAGGCCACACCCCCTCCACCAGCAGACACTGCCTGTGAGGATTCACTTCCCACAACCCTGCAAACCCTACCTAGTTCACCATCTTCCCGGGGCATCCCATTCCCTATCACCAAGAACCTCGCCAACCTGATGAAGTACATCACTACTGGGCCCAAACTGACCTCCTCCCCCAGTGTCATTTTCACCCCCAAGAAGCCCCTCAAAGCAGCATGCCCCACCATTCCTCAGCAAGCTCTGCTGCAATCATCACAACTGCAGCATCCACCACCCCCTCCTCCACACCGTCAAAGAAATCATTGTCTCCACAGCCTGATAACAGCACAGTAAGCTCTAACTGATATGTGCTGGGTCCAGGCTGCAATACTGTTAGCCATGGCTCTCTCCAGGAAAAGCCGGGACCCAGTATGCAAATAGCTGTTTCAATCCCAGTTTTGATAGGTAACAGAAAAAGTTTGGTAAATCTAGAGAGAAATGAGATTTACCCAACGCATTCTGAAAATTTATGTATCCCTTGCCAACCACAGCATGTCCCAGAACATGGGGAAGACAGTGTTTTTAACACACTAAATTTAGCTCTTTTAAATGTCAGGTCTTTGGTAGACAAATCATTTTTAATCAATGATTTTATTATTAAGCACAAGCTTGATTTTGTTTTTAACTGAAACATGGTTAGGACAAGATAATAATGCTGCAGTTCTTATTGAATCAACCCCTCCAAATTTCAGTTTCATGAGTGAAACAAGAATACATAAGAAAGGCGGTGGAGTTGCCATTTTATTTAATGATAGCCTCAAATGCAAAAACATGTCATATGGAAAGTTTAACTCCTTTTAATATGTTGCTCTTCATACCAAATCCTCCTGTCGAGCAACATTTGTAACTATTTATAGACCCCCAAAGTACAATGCACATTTTTTTTGACAAGTTTGCTAAATTACTATCTATTGTATGCATTGATTTTGATTGCATTGTTTTAGTGGGTGACTTTAACATTCATGTTGATAATCTCAATGATGCAAGTGCAAAAGAACTCTTGAACATCCTGGACAACTTTGGGCTTTCTCAGCATGTAACAGATCCAACACACATCAAGGGACACACACTGGATCTAATAATTTCTAAAGGTCTTAATATTTCTGAGGTGGTGTTGACCGATGTTGCTCTTTCTGATCATCGCTGTGTTTTTTTTTAAAACAACCACCCCTGCTGTTTTGAACACAGGTGAAACAGAGGTAGTTAAAAAGCGGAATATTAAAGAGAAGAGCTGTGCATTATTCATTCAGGCTTTTGCACCATCACCAACCATGCCATCAGCCCCTGTTGATGATCTTGTAAGCAGTTTCAGCTCCAACGTTATGACTGTTATTGATTCCATTGCCCCAATTAAGACCAAGTTATTGTCAGCAAGAAAAAAGTCACCTTGGAGAAATGCCACAGTGGTTAAAATTCAGAAAAGAATATGCAGACAGGCAGAAAGCAAGTGGCGAAAAACCAAACTCCAGGTTCATTTTGACTTGTACAAAGAGAGTCTTCACAACTATAACCAAAAATTAAAAAATGCAAGGCAATCATTTTTCTCAGAGGTTATCAATAGAAACAGCAATAATGCCCACACATTGTTTTCTGTTGTAGACAGACTCACAAACCCAGCACCCTCTGTTCCTTCTGAACTGCTGTCCAAAAAGTCATGCAATGATTTTGCAGCTTTTTTCACAGACAAAATATCAAAGATAAGACAAACTATATCTAGTTGCAGTCCAAGGAACATGACAATATCACCTGTGCCTCCTTGTTCTCCAGTGAATCTGGAACATTTCTAGATTTCTAGATAGATTTCAATCTAGAACACAGCTCTGTCAGAAACGCTTCTACAATTAAAATCTACATCATGCTGCCTTGATATTTTACCCACAAATTTTTTTAAAAATGTTTTTAACAGCTTAGCTCCAGATGTATTGCAGATTGTCAATAGTTCTCTTCAGTCAGGGAAGTTTCCCCAGGCTTTAAAAACTGCTGTTATAAAACCGCTTCTTAAAAAGCCTAATCTAGATGCTTCAGCAGTAAGTAATTACAGGCCAATATCAAATCTTCCATTTTTGGGAAAAATAATTGAAAAAGTAGTTTTTCAACAAGCTTTATGGTGCAAAACAATCTTTTTAATGCACTTCAGTCTGGATTTTACGCACACCACAGCACTGAGACTGCACTTATTAAAATTTTAAATGATTTACATTTGAATAATGATGAATCCAAAACCTCTGTTTTAGTACTACTGGATCTCAGTGCTGCATTTGACACAGTTGATCATGATGTGCTGCTTGATAGACTAGAAACGTGGGTGGGAGTTACTGGCACAGTGTTAAACTGGCTAAAATCTTACTTGGAAGATAGAGACTATTTTGTCTCACTTGGTAATTATGAGTCTGAGCGAACAAAAATTAAATGTGGGGTTCCTCAAGGGTCTATTCTTGGTCCTCTCTTATTCAATATCTACATGCTGCCCCTTGCTCAGATTATGGAATACTACAACATTGACATATATTGACACCCAACTTTACATATCCGTATCATCTCATGATCATAGTCCTCTAATTTCATTATGTGAGTGTATTAATCAAGTCAAAGAATGGATGTGCCACAATTTTCTCCAGCTCAACACAGACAAGACAGAAGTGATTGTTTTTGGCCCCAAAAATGAAAGGTCAAAGGTCATTGCTCACCTTGACTCCATGTCATTGAAAGCTACAAATCAAGCCAGAAACCTTGGTGTAATCATTGACTCAGACCTGAATTTTAACAACCACATAAAATACATCACTAAATCTTCCTATTATCACCTGAAAAACATTGCTAGAATAAAAGGTTTTCTGTCTAAACAAGATGCAAAACTTGTTCATGCATTTATCTTCAGTAGGTTAGGTTATTGTAATGGCTTGTTTACAGGTCTTAGCAAAAAGTCAATCAGGCAGCTGTAGCTAATCCAGAATGCTGCTGCCAGAGTCCTTACAAACACCAAGAAACTGGACCATATCACACCAGTTCTTAGATCACTACACTGGCTTCCCGTTAGTCAAAGGATAGATTTTAAAATCTTATTGCTAGTTTATAAAGCACTAAATGGTTGTGGACCAAAATATATTCAAGATATATTAGTTCCCTATGAGGTTTCCAGACCTCTCAGGTCATCTGGGACAGGTCTACTGTGTGTTCCCAGAACCAGAATCAAACAAAGTGAAGCAGCATTCAGTTACTATGCTCCTCACTTGTAGAACAAACTTCCTGAACACCTGAGGTCTGCTCAAACTGTCAGCTCATTCAAATCAGGACTGAAAACACTGTTGTTTACTGCTGCCTTCAAATAATTGTTCATCCTTGTTTTCTTAATGTTTTAAAATTTTAATTTACTTTATTTGATTTAAATTTATTTTATGTTAAATGTCTTTGTTTTTAGATGCTCTTTTCAATGCTTTTAATGTAATTATATGCCTTGTAAAGCCCTTTGAATTGCGTAGTGTATGAATGGTGCTATACAAATAAATTTGCCTTGCCTTGCCTTGCTGCTCACATATTATTGTAGCCCAGTTTGTGCTGGTGCAACACCCTTAGACCCCAGAGGGTTAACACTGATCAGTTTTCTGACTATAGCTTAAATTTTATTTGCTTAAAGATTTATGGTGTGCAGATTCTCACAGTGAACATTAAAGAAAGTTCCCATTGCAACCACAGACTGCAGCTCAAAGTGGGATCAAACTCAGGTCACCTGCATAAAAGCGCTGCACACCTCTGCAAAACCTTTCCTATATTGCAGGGATGTCCAACTCCAGTCCTCTAGGTTTTCCTAGATAGTTTTCCAACTATCCCTGCCCTACCCACTGCAGATTACTTGGATCAGGTGTGTTCAACCAATCAAAAGCTGCCGTCATTCATGAAAAAGAATATAATCAAATATGCTCCTTACAAAATGTATCTACGTTTGCAGTGTAGTTGCACAGGAATGTTTTACGAGGGAGGTGTTGGCTGATGTCAAGTGAAAATTTACAAAATATTAAAGGAAATAATTAAGGATTCTTCATACTCTATATATGTTATGCATTTCACATATAAAGTCTTGATGATGCTTAGTGCAAATACTTTGCTAAATTGCTGACACCTGGAGTGTTCCCCCATCTATGAATTGCTCTGTTGCTGTGTTTGCAGGCTGGTACAATCGTCTCTACATCAACTTCACACTGCGACGACACATCTTCTTCTTCCTGCTGCAGACATACTTTCCTGCCACACTTATGGTGATGCTTTCATGGGTGTCATTCTGGATCGACCGCCGGGCTGTGCCAGCCAGAGTTTCCCTAGGTAAAATAAAAAGGAAACAAAGAATACACACATGCATGCATGAACACTTTCCACACACTCTACAAGTCTTTTGTTTTGAATTACTGTCTGTTTTGAGTTTATCTGTTGTGGCTCTTCCCCGTTATGTATTATTGCATTTAGAAAAACATACATTGTTTTGGTTTTTCAAAATATGGTAAATGGCCTTATGTTTGTAGTGCACGTTTCTACACACGTGCACTTTTTACACTATTTGCCCATTCACCCATTCACACACACAATCACAACGTAGGGTTCAGTGTCTTGCCCAAGAATACCTTGAAATGTGAACTAGAGGTAGGGATCAAACTAGAAAACCCTTCAGTTCATGGCCGCAACCACAGTACAATAACGGCAGAAAGGAAAAGTTTTAAAATTAGAGCAATGCATAAAAGGATAGCCATAGACATACTCAAGGCCCAGTTCCAGTGCCTTTGCAGGCTCAGGGTCACACCAGACAGGGCCTGTGACATTATTGTGGTGTGTGTGGTTCTCCACAACATAGTGACAACGTGAACAGCGCAATGTCCTGCACCAACACAAAGTCAAACTGTCCATCTTGACTATTGATGTGCCAGATGGCAGAATAATTAGGGACACAATTTGTTTGAATCATTTTGCATAATAAAACAAAAAGAACATATAAGTACCAAATTTTATTTCCTGCAACTACAGATGCAAATTTTATGTTGTTAAAACCATTATACATCAGTAGCACAATATCACCTTACCCACCGTTAATGTCTGTTCCAGCAGCTGGATTTCTAGTCTTAGTAATTTAGAGTTTTAAATGATCCATCTCAGAGACTTCCGGTTTTTAATAGAATGGAGTGTGGCGAGCATACTCCAACAGAATTCAGACCTTTCTTACCATTAAGCCCACAGAACTGAAAATATTACATCTGCCATTTGTTTGGGGCAATTTCCCTCTACATTATGTCATGGTAAGAGTTATTTGGATACTGCATTGTGATTCATTCAAGTGTTATCCACAACTTTGGACTCATACTACAGATTTACAAGACAAGTGGTGTGGCAAAAAACAAAACACGAAATGTTTGAAACCAAAGTGGCCTTCATGGGCCTGTTTCAGAAAGTGGGTTTAGTGAAAATCCAGTTCGTTAACACTGAGATGAGGGATATTCAGGGTTTTCATTTTCACAAAGTGGGTTCAGATTGACTGAGTCAGTTACTGTGCTAACTTACTCGGTGAACCAAACCTGCTCGCTGGCAGGTGTTATAAACCTGCCTGTTATAAACCTGTTATAAACCCTGAGTTTGGCGGGTGGAGGCAGGAGACATGGCGTGCCGTTTTGCTTCGCAGAATTCTGCGTCGTCTAGACATCTTTTCTTTTCCTGAAGAATATCTTTATGAGCAATACAGTTTTTCTGCCACTTTGCTTCATTATCTTCACAATACACTCAGCCCTTACATATCCGGACATATCAAGACACCCTGTAAAATCAGAACAAATTCTTTCAGTAGCTCCTCATTTTTTTGCAAATGGACATTCCTTTATAACATCAGTGATGTAGAACATATTTTAAAGGCCACTGCATGTCGCACAGTCAGAAAGGTGACCTTTGTGCTCAAACAGACCCATGCGTCTTATCGAGGAAGAATTCTCCAAAATTGCAGGTATCACTAAGTATAAATAACAATTGGCACATTCAGCCTGTAGCTTTGACACTTTATGTACAAATCAATTTGTATATTTTAGGGTTTCCAGGCTTGATCGGCTGTATAGATGGGACTCATATATAAGGCGATTATGTCAATAGGAAAACTTTCCAGTGCAGCACGGTGGTTTATTGGTTAGCACTGTTGCCTCACAGCAAGAAGGTCCCGGGTTCAAAACCCAGCAGGGACTGTTCTGAGTTTGCATGTTCTCCCTGTGCTTGTGTGGGTTTTCTCCGGGTACTCTGGTTTCCTCCCACAGTTCAAAAACATGTATGTCAGGTTGATTGTGACTCTAAATTGCCCATAGGAGTGAGTGTGAGTGTGTGTGGTTGTTTGTCTCTATGTGGCCCTGTGATGGACTGGTGACCTATCCAGGGTGTATCCCTGCCTTTCACCCAAAGAGAGCTGGGATAGGCTCCAGCAGATCGCTGTGACCCTGGTTAGGAATAAGCGGGTACAGATAATGGATGGATGGATAGTTGGATGGATGGAAGTCATTTCACAGCATTAATGTTCAGGTAAATAGTGGCCTTCAGCATTCATTATGAAAGATAATTCCATGACAGCTAATGCAGATTTTTTGTTGTGTGCTTAAGGTCATATGTGATGTATCACATGTGATAATGAACGTAAAGGCACACACAAATTTTTCATCCATACATGGAGATACATGGATAACAGCTACATCAAACTCCTTTTTATAGGAAAGTTTGATGCTTACCTCCTTGGTGACAGAGGATATACCTGCCAGCGACATCTTTCAACACCTTATCCTGATCCTGCAGCTGGCCCACAGTACAATTTCAATTCAGCCAACAGCAGGACCCAGTGCAGAACTGAAATGACATAGACATATTCAAAGCAATTTGTTTGAATCATTTTGCATAATAAAACAAAGAGAACATATAAGTACCAAATTTTGTTTATTTCCTGCAAGTACAGATGCAAATTTTATGTTGTTAAAACCATTATACATCAGTAGCACAATATCACCTTACCCACCGTTAACTAGTGTTCCAGCAGCTGGATTTCTAGTTAGGTCTTAGTAATTTATAGTTTTAAATGATCCTTAATGATTACCATTAAGCCCACAGAACTGAAAATATTACGTCTGCCATTTGTTGAGAGCAATTTCATTCTCTACTAAGCCTGACAGAGTGGACTACAACTCTCCCAGAATGCTGACCAAAGGCCATAAGACTACCGAAAAGGAGGGTGCTAATGCTAGCACTAGCTTAACGCTCGATGCCATTTCCGCCCTACTTAAACAACACTGCAAAGCACTGGCTGCTGAATTTAAAGTGTCGTTCAATGTGCTTGATTCTAAACTGGACCAAACCAGACTGTCTGTGGAAGACCATGACCAACGCATGTCTTCCCTCAAACTCGCCTCAGATGACCTTAGCCAACAAGTCTTGGACCTTGAGAATTCCTGCTCCTTTCTGAGAATGCTAAGTTATGGGCTAAATTCAATTCAATTCAATTTTTATTTGTATAGCGCCAAATCACAATACAAATCATCTCAAGGCACTTTACAAAAACTAAACCCAACAATTCCCTTATGAGCAAGCACTTAGCGACAGTGGAGAGGAAAAACTCCCTTTAACGGAAGAAAAAACCTCCAGCAGAACCGGGCTCAGTTTGGGCGGCCATCTGCCTCGACCGGTTGGGGTGAGTGGATAGAACAGAGAGAAAAGAACAGCAACAATAAACAACAAATAGACACTGCAGGTTGGTGGGACCAGTAACTGCACATCAGCGATGTACTGCAGAAGGTTCAGAGAGAACAGAGAGATAGAGAGAGAGCACAAGGTTAGTGACATTCAGTGGTGGAATATACATGAGGTGGGAGGAGAGGAAGGGGGGGGGGGGTTAGGGTAGGGGAGCTCAGTGCACCGATGGTCCTCGGGCAGTCAAAGAGGAAGGTTTTAAGCCTAGCCTTAAAAGTACAGAGAGTGTCTGCCTCCTGAACCCAGGCTGGGAGCTGGTTCCACAGGAGAGGAGCTTGATAACTAAAGGCTCTGCCTCCAGTCTGCTTTTGGAAACTCTGGGAACCACAAGTAGACCTGCACTCTGAGAGCGAAGTGCTCTATTGGGATAATATGGTACTATGAGGTCTTTAAGGTATGAAGGAGCTTGATTATGAATGGATTTTAAATTCTATATTTTACAGGGAGCCAATGAAGAGAAGCCAATATAGCCAATATGATCTCTCTTGCTAGTTCCTGTCAGGACTTCTGGCTTCTCAGGATTCTGGATTAATTGGAGGCTTTTTATGGAGATATTGGGACATCCAGATAGTAATGAGTTACAGTAATCTAGTCTTGAGGTAACAAATGCATGGACTAGTTTTTCTGCATCATTTTGAGACAGGATGTTCCTAATTTTGGAAATGTTGCGCAGGTGAAAGAATGCAGTTCTAGAGATTTGTTTTATGTGTGAGTTAAAGGACATGTCCTGGTCAAAAACAACTCCAAGGTTTTTTACAGTAGTGCGGGAGGCCAGGGTTATGCCATCTAGACTAGCTATAATTTTAGAAAAGTTATTTTTGAGATTTTTTGGCCCAAATATAATGACTTCTGTTTTCTCTGAATTTAAAAGTAGAAAGTTTCTGGTCATCCAGGCCTCTATGTCAGTTAGACAGGCTTGAAGTCTGGTTAACTGGTTTGTGTTAACATGTTTAATAGATAGATATGACTGAGTGTCATCTGCATAGCAGTGGTAATTAATAGAGTGCTTCCTAATGACATATTCTAAAGGAAGCATGTACACGGTGAACAGAATCGGTCCTAGCACAGAGCCTTGTGGAACTCCATAACTAGCTTTTGTTTGTGTGGAAGGTTCATCATGGACATGAACAAACTGGAATCTGTCTGATAAATAAGATTGGAACCATTTTAACGCTGTTCCTCTGATACCAGTCACATGCTCCAGTCTCTGTAATAAGATGTTGTGGTCAATGGTGTCAAATGCAGCACTAAGGTCTAGTGTCACGAATGCGGGTGGTGTGGTGAGAAGGAGGAAAGGTGAGGACCCAAGTGCAGACAATACCAGGTTTTATTTTCCAGGGTTCAGGCAGGAAACTCAAATCTCCGCCGTTCGGCGGGCAGGCAGACAAACATGAATAGCACTACTCACACTAGGTGCTGTAGACAACTAATGATCCGGAGACGAACAAAGGAAACCAGAGAACTTAAATACTGAACACAAGACACAGGTGAAAGCAATCTACAACTGATAACGTAAAGCCACCTGGAACACAGAACAGAAACAGGAAACTAACCAAAATAAAACGTCAGGCAGGGCTAAGAACCGGAAACCCGGTTCGGATCCTGACAGTACCCCCCCCCCCAAAGGGCCGGCTCCCAGACGTCCCACAAAGTTCCATGACAAAGTTCGGGGCGGGAGGGCGGGAGCAAAGTCCATACTAAGCCCACACAGGGCAGAGTTCTGGGTCGCTCTGGGGATCAACCTCTGGGGCACACAAAATCTGAGGCCGTTCCAGCGGACGGCCTCTCTGACAGGCGAAGGTTCGCGGGGCCGTTCGGGAGGACGGCCTCGCAGGCGGGCGTGGGTCCGAGGCCGTTCGGGAGGACGGCCCCTGAGACGGGCGAAGGTCTGGGGCCGTTTGGGAGGACGGCCACGCAGGCAAGTGTGGGTCCGGGTCCGAAGCCGTTCGGGAAACTTAGGTAGCCGCCGCATTGGCGGCGATGGCTCCGGGGACTCTGGAGACGGTGGCCGACGAGGTGGCGCTGGGGACTCTGGAGACTCTGGAGACACTGGCGGCCGGGGAGGCGGCTGCAGAGGCGGCTGAGACGGCCGGGGAGGCGGCTCTGGGGGCGAAGGCAGCGGCTGAGACGGCCGGGGAGGCGCCTCTGGGGGTGAAGGCAGTGGCTGAGACGGCCGGGGAGGCGGCTCTGGGGGCGAAGGCAGCGGCTGAGGCGGCCGGGGAGGCGCCTCTGGGGGTGAAGGCAGCGGCTGAGACGGCCGGGGAGGCGGCTCTGGGGGCGAAGGCAGCGGCTGCTGCGGCTCTGGGGGCGTGGGCAGCGGCTGCTGCGGCTCAGGAACCTCTGGTGACGGCAGCTCGGGGGTCGGCAGCTCGGGAATATCAGCTGGGAGCGGAGGCGGGTCCGGGAACTCTGACTCGTCCGGAGGTTCAGGCCACTCCCACGGCTCTGGAGGTTCAGGCCACTCCCACGGCTCTGGAGGTTCGGGCCACGGTGGTAGTTCCAACCACGGTGGTGCTGGTAGCTGGGCCTCGACGTGGGCGCCTCGCCCTCGGCGTTGTGGGGCTGGAACTGGCGGGGCTGGAACTGGCACCTGAGCAGGGACGGACACGTCGGTGCACTGAGGCTCGGGATCTTGGACGGAAAACTCAGTGGGGACGTCTTCGTCGGCGCGCTGAGGGTCTGATGGCGCCGGGGACTGAGGGATGGAGGAAGCCGGTGACTGAGGGACGGAGGGAGGCCCTCGCAGTCGACGCCGAGGCGCTGGGATTGGCCGGAGAGAAGCGGGCTGAGCCTCGGCGCGTGTGGCTTGGCTGCGGCGCCGAGGGATTGGGACTTCAGCCTCGGCGTGGGCGACTTCACCACGCCTCGGGACGGGAACAGGCTGGACGGGGACAGGCTGGACAGGGACCTCAGCGGGGACGTCGTCGTCGGCGCGCTGAGGCTCGGGAATCCAGGGCAGAACCTCAGCGGGGATGTCATCGTCGGCACGCTGAGGGCTCGGAGACTTGGGAGACTTGGGAGACTTGGCTGGGCAGGGCTCTAGCGTTAACGGCCGGGTCGGCACGCTGGAGGTCGGGCAGGCAGGGCTGGGCTCCGGCGGGGACGGCCACGTCGGCACACCGGAGCTGGGGGAACTGATCGGGGGTTTCCGCAGCGGCTGTGTTCCCTCCGCGGGGGCGATCCCTCGGACAGGTTTCCTCTGCTGACGGCGTCTTCGCCGTGACTGTCGGGCAGGTGGCGAGACCGGGGGCGGTGGCCAAGCAGCACTCCGTCTGGGCAGTCCTCCCGGCTTAATCACCAGCCGGGTCCCTGAAAAGGGGTCGTCCTCATCCGAGGAAAAGTCACTATCCAGGGGGTCCTCAAAAAACCACCCCGGGGAGTACCGTAGAGCGTGCTGCCGGGCCTCGTGGATCAGGTAAGTGAACCTGCCCATAACTTCCAGCCCCCGGACAGGGGAATCCCTGGCATGCGGGAAGGTCCGAGGCGATCTGTAAGCCGCATACCCCACTCGGACGCTGCCTGCTGGGTCCTTTCGGGTCCGGATCATTCTGTCACGAATGCGGGTGGTGTGGTGAGAAGGAGGAAAGGTGAGGACCCAAGTGCAGACAATACCAGGTTTTATTTTCCAGGGTTCAGGCAGGAAACTCAAATCTCCGCCGTTCGGCAGGCAGGCAGACAAACATGAATAGCACTACTCACACTAGGTGCTGTAGACAACTAATGATCCGGAGACGAACAAAGGAAACCAGAGAACTTAAATACTGAACACAAGACACAGGTGAAAGCAATCTACAACTGATAACGTAAAGCCACCTGGAACAAAACACAGAACAGAAACAGGAAACTAACCAAAATAAAACGTCAGGCAGGGCTAAGAACCGGAAAACCGGTTCGGATCCTGACATCTAGGAGGACAAGTATAGAAACAAGTCCATTATCTGAGGCTAAGAGAAGATCATTGGTAACTTTTAACAGTGCTGTTTCTGTACTATGATGTGCTCTAAATCCTGAATGAAAATCTTCAAATACAGTGGGTACGGAAAGTATTCAGACCCCTTTAAATTTTTCACTTTGTGTCATTGCAGCCATTTGCCAAAATCAAAAAAGTTCATTTTATTTCTCATTAATGTACACTCAGCACCCCATCTTGACAGAAAAAAACAGAAATGTAGACATTTTTGCAAATTTATTAAAAAAGAAAAACTGAAATATCACATGGTTATAAGTATTCAGACCTTTGCTCAGTATTGAGTAGAAGCACCCTTTTGAGCTAGTACAGCCATGAGTCTTCTTGGGAATGATGCAACAAGTTTTTCACACCTGGATTTTGGATCCTCTGCCATTCTTCCTTGCAGATCCTCTCCAGTTCTGTCAGGTTGGATGGTGAACGTTGGTGAACAGCCATTTTCAGGTCTCTCCAGAGATGCTCAATTGGGTTTAGGTCAGGGCTCTGGCTGGGCCAGTCAAGAACGGTCACAGAGTTGTTCCTAAGCCACTCCTTTGTTATTTTAGCTGTGTGCTTAGGGTCATTGTCCTGTTGAAAGGTGAACCTTCAGCCCAGTCTGAGGTCCTGAGCACTCTGGAAGAGGTTTTCTTCCAGGATATCTCTGTACTTGGCCGCATTCATCTTTCCTTCAATTGCAACCAGTCGTCCTGTCCCTGCAGCTGAAAAACACCCCCACAACATGATGCTCCCACCACCATGTTTCACTGTAGGGATTGAATTGGACGGGTGATGAGCAGTGCCTGGATTTCTCCACACATGCCGCTTAGAATTAACGTCAGAAAGTTCAATCTTGGTCTCATCAGACCAGAGAATCTTATTTCTCATAGTCTGGGAGTCCTTCATGTGTTTTTTGGCAAACTCTATGCAGGCTTTCATGTGTCTTGCACTGTGGAGAGGCTTCCATCGGGCCACTCTGCCATAAAGCCCCGACTGGTGGAGGGCTGCAGTGATAGTTGACTTTGTGGAACTTTCTCCCATCTCCCTACTGCATCTCTGGAGCTCAGCCACAGTGATCTTTGGGTTCTTCTTTACCTCTCTCACCAAGGCTCTTCTCCCACAATTGCTCAGTTTGGCTGGACGGCCAGGTCTAGGAAGAGTTCTGGTCATCCCAAACTTTTTCCATTTGAGGATTATGGAGGCCACTGTGCTCTTAGGAACCTTGAGTGCTGCAGAAATTCTTTTGTAACCTTGGCCAGATCTATGCCTTGCCACAATTCTGTCTCTGAGCTCCTTGGGCAGTTCCTTCGACCTCATGATTCTCATTTGCTCTGACATGCACTGTGAGCTGTAAGGTCTTATATAGACAGGTGTGTGTCTTTCCTAATCAAGTCCAATGAGTTTAATTGAACACAGCTGGACTCCAATGAAGGAGCAGAACCATCTCAAGGAGGATCAGAAGAAATGGACAGCATAATAATAATAATAATACATTTTATTTCATGGCGCCTTTCAAACACTCAAGGTCACCTTACAGAGAGAAAAAGGAAGCATACAGCATGAAATACATAGAGTGCATTAAAACAACAATAAAATCAACAATGCATTAACAGAGGGCCAGAATGTAAAGGCAAAAGTGCAGAGCATCCAGGAAGTGGGCGATGTACTGCAAGAGCAAATTGAAACACAGAAACCCAGATGACAGAACAACAAATTTGAAACAATATGAGACAATATGAAATAGGCGGAGGGTGGTAGAACATCACGGGCTGCTTTGAGAAGTTAAGACAGTTAGGTGGAAAACGCTATACGGAACAGATACGTTTTGAGTGATGATTTAAAAGTTGATAAGTCCGGAGACGACCGGATGCGATGAGGGAGAATGTTCCAAAGGCGGGGCGCAGTGTGGCTGAAGGATCTAGCGCCCATGGTGGCCAGGCGCACTGTAGCGGTGCAGAGGAGAGTGGAACTGGAGGAACGGAGAGTACGAAGCAGAGAATAGATGTGAAGTAGATCAGTGATGTATGGTGGGGCAATAGAGTGGAGGGCTTTGTAGGTGAGAAGGAGGATTTTATAGTTTATACGGAAGGACACAGGGAGCCAGTGAAGTTGTTTAAGGACAGGGGTAATATGATGTGAGAGTGGAGTTCTGGTGATGATTCGGGCAGCAGAGTTCTGGACAAGTTGAAGTTTATGAAGTGATTTGAGAGGTAGACCAGTGAGGAGTGAGTTACAGTAATCCAAACGAGAGGTGACAAAGGCATTAACGAGTATGGCCGTGCTATCGATGGTGAGTGAAGAACAGATGCGGTTTATGTTACGGAGATGGGAGTAGGCCGACCGGGTAGTGGTATTGATATGCTGAGTGAAGGAGAGAGTACCGTCTAGGATGACACCCAGGCTTTTAACTTGGGGGGAGGGGAGGACAGTATTGTTGTCAATTAAAATGGAGAAGGTGCTGGTTTTAGAAAGGGTGGATTTGGTGCCCACGAGGAGAATTTCAGTTTTGTCGGGGTTGAGTTTCAAAAAGTTATGGGTGAACCAGGATTTGATATTATGTAAGCAGGTAAGGAGGGAGGGAGGGGGGAGGGTAGAAGATGGAGCAGCAGAGAGGTAGAGCTGGGTGTCGTCTGCATAACAGTGGAAATTGATGTTATGTTGCCTAAAGATATGTCCGAGAGGAAGGAGATAGATAATGAAGAGGAGGGGCCCCAGGACAGAGCCCTGGGGCACGCCACAACTGACAGTAGAGGGCTGGGAGTGGAAGTTCTGGAGATGGACGGACTGGGTGCGGTCAGAGAGATAGGAGGTGAACCATGAGAGGACCGAGCCAGCTATGCCGATGGAAGCAAGGTGATGGAGGAGAATATTGTGCGAGATGGTGTCAAAAGCTGCAGTTAGGTCAAGGAGGATGAGGATGGAGACAAGGCCAGAGTCTGCGGCTACTAGGAGGTCGTTG
This sequence comes from Mastacembelus armatus, assembly GCF_900324485.2. Taxonomy (NCBI): domain Eukaryota; kingdom Metazoa; phylum Chordata; class Actinopteri; order Synbranchiformes; family Mastacembelidae; genus Mastacembelus; species Mastacembelus armatus. The sequence continues at coordinate 20,655,672 of NC_046654.1, forward strand.
GTGATTTTGACCAGGGCAGTTTCAGTGCTGTGAAGATGGCGGAAACCAGATTGAAAGTGTTCGTATAAGCTATTGACGGCAAGGTGGGTATGGACCTGGTGGTGGACAACTTTTTCAAGAATTTTAGAGGGGAACGGGAGATTGGAGATAGGGCGGAAGTTGTTAAGGTTCGCAGGATCGAGGCCAGGTTTTTTTAGGATTGGTGTGATGATGGCTGTCTTGAGTGATGGGGGTACAATACCAGAACTGAGGGAAGTGTGAATAATGTGGGTAAGATGAGGAAGGAGAGAGGGGAGACAGAGCTTGACGAGGTTGGTTGGTAGGGGGTCAAGTTTGCAGGTTGAGGGTTTGGATTTGAGGATCAGTGAAGAGATAACCGTGGTGGGTGGAATGATAAAACTCGAAAGCGGGGAGGATACTGATAGACAGGGTAGGGTACAGTGGAGGCAATTCGCAGTGTCACAGATGGGGGGAAATTGCTGGTGTATATTTTCGATTTTTGATGAGAAGAAATCCAGGAAGTTATTGCACAAGGTGGTGGAGAGTGAGGGGAAGAGAGGAGTATCGGGAGGGCCCAATACATTTTTGACAGTGGAGAAGAGGGAACGCGTGGAGCCAGAGGCGGATACAATAAGAGAGGCATAGAAGTCAGATTTTGTTTGGGTAATGGTTTGCTTGTACTTCAGTATGTGGTTTAGGTATAAGTCCTTGTGGGTGGATGAACCGGTTTTTTTGAAGAGACGTTCAAGGCGACGGGCTTGGGTTTTGAGGAGGCGGAGTTCGGGGGTGTACCATGGAGCAGAGTGCGTAAAGGATACAGATCTAGTTTTGAGTGGGGCGAAGGTGTCGAGTAGATTTCGTAGCTCACGGTTGAAATTGGATAACATGTTGGAGAGGGACGGTGTATAATTAGAACATGAAAGGTTGTTGAGAGCAGCAGTGAAGGAGGGGAGGTCAATGTTCTTTAAGTTACGGAAGGTGATGGTGCGGGAGAGGTGGGTTTTGAAGATAGGTAGTTTGGAGTTAAAGCAGACAAGTTTGTGGTCGGAGAAGGAGGTGTCGAGGGTAGAACATGACTGAGCTGTGACGCCAGAGCAGCAGACTAAGTCGAGGGTGTGGCCTAGAGAATGTGTTGGGGAGGTGATGTATTGTTGGAGCCCAAAGCTGTCCAGACAGGAAATGAAGTCTTTTGTTGTGGTGTTGTTGGGATTGTCGAAGTGGATGTTAAAATCACCAAGAAAAATTATGTTGGCTGACAGAGAGATGAGGTTAGCTAAGAGGTCAGACAGTTCATCCAGGAAGGTCGGGTTAGGTTTTGGTGGGCGGTAGATAGTGGCCAGGAAGGTTGGTGTGTGACCGTGAATACATGCTATGAGAGCTTCAAAGGACTGAAAGGTGACAGTGGGGTGGATGGATATTTTGGGAGCGAACGTTAAGTAGCCCAAAATGAGTGTTATGGAAAGGTGTAGAGTCCAAGTGTCTGGGGATGTTAGCTAGAACAGAGTGGTTGATCAGGCGTATACCAGGTTTCCTCGGCTGAGGTCGGGAGGATGACCAGATGGAGGGGATTGGTAGTATGGAGTCAGATAGTCAGGCTTGTGGGACAGAATGGACAGGTTGTCCAGTGTTAGCGTGTGGGGTACAGTGAACTGCATGTTGAATGTTGGTGGAAAGTATATGGGAGCCCAGGCGGTTGGGATGCAGACCATCTCCTGCAAAGAAGGCAGGTCGGTTCCAGAAGAGGTTGAAGTTGTCGATGAATTGGAGATTGTAGGACAGGGAGACAGACTTGAGCCAGGTGTTGAGACTGAGGATTCTGCTGAAGCGGCCAGAGCCTCTTCCAAACGTGGGGATGGGACCAGACATGAAAATAGTCTTACCACAGTTGCTTAGGAGGTGGAGGAGAGAGAGAAAATCCTTTTTAGTTAGTTCAGACTGGTGGAGTGACGTGTCACAAGTTCCGATATGAACAATCATTCTAATGATGGAAGACGGAAGTGTTGGCAGTAATCCAGGAAGCATGGCCAAGATGTCTGAGGCCGTAGCTCCAGGGAGACAGTGAGTAGTGGCGTTGAAAAAGCGTACATTCCTTATAATTGAGTCTCCGATGATTAACGCGGTTGGGGGGAAAAGGGGGCGTGGAGAAGACGCCAGTAGTTGGCCGTTTGAGTCGTGTCGTCTTGCTGACTGGCGGGGAGGCGGGGCGGTGACATCAGGTGCTGAGGTGGAAGATGGAGGCGGCAGTTCGGTTGGTCCGTAGCTAGGGGGGGTTGGTCCGTGAGTGTGCCTGAGCACGGCCTCGCGAAGGATCCTACGGCGCACGGATGTAGTAGCTGAGCGGGATGGAGACTGTTTTCCGCCGGGGCAACGGGCTTCGCGAGGAGCACTTGGACTAAGGCGGGGGCAGCGGGTGTCGTCAGGGGGGAGCGAGAGCAGGTGACGGCGCCGAACGACATTGGCGGGTGACGGGTGTTGTTGGGATACCGGAGCGGAACGATCCGGTACGTGATTGGCAGATGAGACAGTATGTAGCTCCGGAGTGGCAGAAGACAGAGGTGCAAATCGATTGGAGAGGTCTAGGGAGGGACGCGGAGACCCGTGGTGATATTTTTTCCGCCCACGAACCGCAACCTCGGTCCAGGAGGACCGAAGACATGGTGTAGAAGAGGAGGAGGGTCGTGGACAGGTTGACGGGTCCCATGGGGCAGTGTCCTGGAGAGTGAAGGTAAGTGTGGAGATCTTCCTCGACTGCTCAAGGGCAATGTCCCTGAAGCTAGTCAGTATGGAGTCTTTCTGTTGGAGATCGTGAGAGAAGCGGCGTATTTCCTGCTTTAATTTGGTGATTTCATTGTTTGCTAGGCGGAGTAGTAGATTGGCATTGTCCGAGTTGGTATTGTCAGGTAGTGTTGGCGTTGTTGTTGTTGTTCTTGGTGTTGATGGCGTTGTAGGTGCCTCACTGATTGTGTCGGTCGCCATCTTGTCGGTCGCCATCTTGGATGGCGTCATCGGTGACCTTTTTACATCAAGCATGTGAGTTAAATATGAGTGTCACTGCAAAGGGTCTGAATACTTATGACCATGTGATATTTCAGTTTTTCTTTTTTAATAAATTTGCAAAAATTTCTACATTTCTGTTTTTTTCTGTCAAGATGGGGTGCTGAGTGTACATTAATGAGAAATAAAATGAACTTTTTTGATTTTGGCGAATGGCTGCAATGACACAAAGAGTGAAAAATTTAAAGGGGTCTGAATACTTTCCGTACCCACTGTAGTTCATTCCTGTGTAAGTGGTCTGATAGCTGCTTAGCAACAGCTTTTTCTAGGATTTTAGAAATAAATGGTAGGTTGGATATTGGTCTATAATTAGCCAAGACTCCTGGATCAAGACTAGGCTTTTTGAGTAAAGGTTTGATTACTGCAGTCTTAAAGGCCTGTGGTACGTAGCCTGATACTAGAGATAAATTTACCAAGTCTAATAAAGATGAGCTCATTAATGGCAGGGTGTCTTTAAGCACTCTAGCCGGGATGGGGTCTAAGAGACACGTTGATGATTTCAATGAAGCAACTACTGATGTGAATTCAGAGAGATCTATGGGAGAGAAGCAGTCTAAACATAACTGAGGTCCTACAGATGATTCAAGAGCTACTGTAGTAGAAGATTCATTTATTGCAGGTATAGGAAGCATCTGCTGAATTTTATCTCTAATAGTTGTGATTTTATTTGTAAAGAAACTCATAAATTCATCACTGCTGAGAGCTAAGGGAACACTGGGCTCAACAGAGCTGTGACTTTTTGTCAGCCTGGCTACAGTGCTGAAAAGAAACCTGTGATTGTTCTTATTTTCCTTTATTAGTGATGAATAGTATGCAGTTCTGGCTTTACGGAGAGCTTTTTTATATGTTAGTAGACTGTTTTTCCAGGCTAGAAAAATTTCCTCTAAGTTTGTGGAACGCCACTTCCTTTCCAGCCTTCGTGATGCCTGCTTTAAGGTACGAATATGTAAATTATACCATGGGGCTAGTCTTCTCTGATTCACTAACTTTTTCAGAGGGGCCACAGAATCAAGCGTTTCACGCAGTGAGGTTACAGCGCTGTCAACAATATGATCAATTTGGTAGGGAGTGGGATTGAAGCAGCTGCCCTCCACACTTCCCTTAGATCAGTATTATGTATGTCACTACAGTATTATGTATGTCACCAAATTACCTCATAATTTCTCTCAGTGATTACTTGTGCAATAACGTGCTACACAACTGTGCAGTATGTTATGTGCAATGTGCAATATGCTTACGATTATCAAGGAACATTACAAACTTGTGAAATACTGTTTATACTTTTTATCCTACCTGCACCATCATATATGTTATATTCTTTTTATATATGTTACGTTTCACTTCATTGCCTGTGCACTTGTAAATATATCTTATTTATCTTATTATTTTTATATTGCATGCTATCAGTACTTTTCACGGGTTGGACGGTTCTTCTCATCCAAAGCATTTTATTGCATTGTTTATACCTGCATATGACAAATAAACCATCATGATCTTGATCTTGATTATGTTTATACTTGGCATAGATGTAAATAAAGATGGAATCATTTTCTTAAATTTATTAACAGCGTTGTCGGATAAACATCTGCTGTAGTGGAATTTTCTTCCAAACGCTGCATGATCCATCATTTTAAATTCAAAAGTTATTAAAGAATGATCTGACAAAACAGGATTTGGGGGAAAAACTATTAGATGTTCAATTTCGATACCATAGGTCAGAACAAGATCAAGGGTGTGATTGAAACAGTGGGTGGGTTTATTAACATTTTGAATGAAACCAATTGAATCTAATATAGAATTAAATGCAATGCTGAGGCTGTTATTTTCAACATCTAAATGAATGTTAAAATCTCCCACTATAATGACTTTATCTGATCTAAGCACGAAATCAGACAGGAAATCAGGGAATTCAGTTAAAAACTCTGAGTAAGGGACAGTTGGACGGTACACAATGACAGGTAGAACTGGTTTTTGTGTTTTCCAGTTTGGATGCGAGAGACTAAGAATGAGGCTCTCAAATGAGTTATAACTGTTCTGAGGATGAAAGTTTAATAATAAGTTTGAGTGGAAGATTGCAGCTACTCCTCCACCTCGACCTGTGCTTCGAGGAACATGATCATTTTTATGACTGAGGGGGGTTGATTCATTCAGACTGACATATTCATCCTACTGTAACCAGGTTTCAGTAAGATAAAGTAGGTCAATTTGGTGATCAGTTATCAAATCATTTACTAACAGAGATTTAGATGAAAGAGACCTGATATTTCATAATCCACATTTGACAGTTCTGTGTTTCTGTTCAATAAGAGGAGTGGTCTTAATTTTTATTAAGTTTTTATGAATAACTCCTCTTCTGTTAACTTCTAATTTATTTAATTTATATGTTCGAGGGGCAGACACAGTCTCTATGTGGTTTGAGGGGGGCGGCAGCTCTAAGGAAACTGCAGAGAGGCGTTTTAGACTGAGTCTCTGCATCCTGGTCCCCACCCTGGATTGTCAGGCTTTAGGTTGGCTAAGAAACTCGGCCAAATTCCTAGAGATGAGAGCTGCACCATTCAAAGTGGGATGGATGCCGTCTCTCGCTACCAGAACGGGTTTTCCCCAGAAAGTGGCCCAATTGTCTATGAAGCCCACATCGTTTGCTGGACACCACCTAGACAGCCAGCGACGGAACGACGACATGTGGCTAAACATGTCATTGCTGGTCAGATTGGGGAGGGGTCCAGAGAAAACTACGGAGTGTGACATTAATTTAGCAAAGTTACACACCGACTCAACATTAATTTTAGTGACCTCCGATTGGCGTATTCTGGTGTCATTGCTGCCGACATGAATAACAATTTTTCCATATTTACGATTAGCCTTAGCCAGCAGCTTCAGATTTGACTCGATGTCGCCCGCTCTGGCCCCAGGAATACATTTGACTATGGTCGCTGGTGTCTCTAGCTTCACGTTCCTGACTATGGAATCGCCAATTATCAGAGTCGGTTTCTCAGCGGGTGTGTCGCTGAGCGGGGAAAATCTATTAGAAACATGAACAGGCAGGTGATGAGCCGTGGGCTTCTGCTTAGGAGTATGTTTCCTTCGGACCGTCACCCAGGCTAATTCTCCGGGCTGCTCCGGAGCTGCCCTTGGACCGCTAACAGACCCTGAGCTCGGTGGCTCCACACCAGCTAACGGGGCTAGGCTAGCTGGCTTTTGTTCGAAGGTGCGGAGCCGCGCTTCCAAATCAGTGATCCTCGCCTCCAAGGCTAACAGAACCTTACACTTAATACAGGTATCATTATCGCTAAAGGAGGCAGAGGAATAACTAAACATGTGGCACACCGAGCAAGAAAGAGAGAGAGAGGGAGAGGCCATGTTAGCAAGCTAACTAGCTAGCTAAGCTAACCGGTAGGCCAACGAGCGCTAAGTCAGGAAATAGCAACAAACACCGGTCAAAACAGAAAGGTACCTGACCAGCACCGGAATGCAGCAGCCAGTGAACCGTTCAAAGTCTAGCCGGTTCCCAGGTGTGCCAAACCACAGCTAGTCTGCCGCCAGTCTGCAGACGAACCACACAACACACACAACAGCTTCAGATTTGACTCAATGTCGCCCGCTCTGGCCCCAGGAATACATTTGACTATGGTCGCTGGTGTCTCTATTTTCACGTTCCTGACTAGAGAATCGCCAATTATCAGAGTTGGTTCTGCTTCTGGACACGTTTCCAGTAATCCATGTCCTTAGTCTGCTTGTCTTCAGCAAACTGTTTGCGGGCTTTGCTGTGCATCATCTTTAGAAGAGGCATTCTTCTGGGACGACAGCCATGCAGACCAATTTGATGCAGTGTGCGCCGTATGGTCTGAGCACTGACAGGCTGACCCCCCACCCCTTGAACCTCTGCAGCAATGTTGGCAGCACTCATACGTCTATTTCCCAAAGACAACCTCTGGTTATGACGCTGAGCACGTGCACTCAACTTCTTTGGTCGACCATGGCGAGGCCTGTTCTCAGTGGAACCTGTCCTGTTACACCGCTGTATGGTCTTAGCCACTGTGCTGCAGCTCAGTTTCTGGGTCTTGGCAATCTTCTTATAGAAGCAACAATTCTTTTTTAAATCCTCTGAGAGTTCTTTGCCATGAGGTGCCATGCTGAACTTCCAGTGACCAGTATGAGAGACTGAGAGCAAACACCAAATTTAACACACCTGCTCCCCATTCACACCTGAGACTTAAAATCTTCCTCTTTGACAAAGCATATAGTTAGGGCTGGCTTCAGGCAACCCTGAACCATCCCTTAGTTATGCTGCTATAGGCCTAGACTGCCCGAGGACCTGAGCTGACCTAGACTGCCCGAGGACCTGCCCTGAGCTCCCCTACCCCACCCCAGGAGGGTGCTACTCATTTTAAACACCTGCTGATAGATGGCACCATAACATCTTTTGTTCAGATGAAAGACGAATTTAACTTTTTAAATACAGACTTCTTCCATTATCTTCAGATAAGACATTTCTTTACATCACAACTATCAATTTCTTCAATTACTACAGAAATAGCTACAGTACACCAAATTTTGTCCCTGAATCCATCCAGCAAAGGCCTTATCTCCAAGCTGTACAATATTATGCTAGACCTCAAAAGCCCCTCTGTGGACAAATTTTAAAAAGCCTGGGAGGAGGCCTTGGGTCTCACCATTACTGACGATGCCTGGGATGCGGCTCTCAGATTAGTCAATTCATTTTCCCTTTGCGCTCACCACCGGTTAATCCAATTTAAAGTTATACACAGGTTCACATCTCCAAGGCCAGGCTGTCTTCTATGTACCCTGAAGTTACTTAAGTTATTAGTTAATTATCTATGGCTTTCACTTTATTCTTGGCACGCCGTGCTATCCTACTCAGATGGAAAGATGCCATGATTTTGTATGGTTTGTTTTGATATACGTCAATCTTAGGCTCTCTTGGACACTGTAGTTTTTCTATACTCACTAAGGACTCACATCATTGGCTTTTGAGGGCCAAGTCTTCATATTTACAATGCTGCAGTACTCCATTTCTTTTTCTGTTTTTGTACTTTCAATTCAAATGATAGACCTTTTGTGAGCCTACAACTTGTTATAGTTAAAGTGTTTCTATGTTCATGTAAATTCAATAAAAATATTTTTGATTTAAATGATCCATCTCCAAATTCATTAAGCATATTTGCTTCTCCAAGTATACTTTATACAGTTGTTTCTCTGGGAGCTAGAAGAACACAAAAAGAATGTTCATAGTTTCATAGCCACTTAGTATTGCAAGTCATTATTGTTACGGTTCTGCCAGGTTTTCCCCCTGGCAATCACCACTATTCGTCTCACCTGTTCCCAAGTCACTCACCTGCACCTCCTCTGCACTCTCCCTCATGTATAAAGGCACTTCCCTCACTCCGAGTCACTGTCGGATCTCAGTAACATTTCTATGGACACACCATTCCTGTTTCCTCGTTTCCTGCGATATTGTGAGTACTTAAATAAAGACCTCAAATATGTTCCTCATTCCTGTCTCTGAGGGTGTCCGTTACAGAAGATCCGACCGACACCGAACAAACAGGAGGAGATCTCCGGACTCATTCCCGAAGCCTGAATCTCTAACCCCGGCTGAGGCACGTGCCATCTGGCAGGAACTTAAGGCAAGACCCTGGACCCTGAAGCCGCCGTGCACCGAACCACCCGTTCTCCCTTCTTCCCAGTTTCTGGAGTATCCCGAGGACCCAGAGTATTCCGAGGAGCTGATGTATTCCGAGGAGCCAATGTATCCCGAGGAGCCAATGTATCCCGAGGAGCCGGAGTATCCCGAGGAGCCGGAGTATCCCGAGGATCTAGAATTTCTGCAGCACAGATTAGAACCATGGGATCTCCTTTACTATTCAGACAGGGAGGGCCTCGACGATGAGGACTGGGACCTCTTTTGGACTGACCTCCTCATCGGGGATTCCCACCGAAACTCCTTCTGCGGTACCCATCTGGCAAGGAGGTTCGGAGGACAGCCACCTGACCTGCCGTCTCGACAGCGACGGAATCGCCGCCGTCGTAATGGACCAGCCCGAGAGTCACCGTCCCCTAATGAAGTCTCCGCTGCCGGGATTCCTCTCACGCCCCCACAGCTACCGCCCTCTCCAGCGCCGCAGTTTCCAGCACCACGCTTTCCAGTACCCCAGCAGACACCTGAATTTCCAGTGCCGCCCCGCCGGTCGCCGCCTCCAGTACCGTCTCGCCAGTCATCTCCTCCGGAGTCCCTACAGCTGCCCCCGGACCCGCCTCTGCTCCCAGGGTTGCCGGACCCGCCTCTGCTCCCAGGGTTGCCGGACCCACCTCCGCTCCCAGACCCACCTACGCTGCCGCCAGCAGCAGCAGCACCCGGCCGAGCCTATGGAGCTTCCCGAGTCGTGGACATGTCTGTCCCCCTCTCCCCGGGCGTCTCCCTCGTCACGGCCACCTCGCCAGCCAGCGCCACCGCCAGCGTACCGCCGCCGCCGCGGCAGCCGCCAGAGCTCCCCGAGCAGCCACGCCCCGCACAGCTGATTCCCGAGCTGCCGATTCTCGAGCGGCCGATTCCCGAGCTGCTACCAGGACCCGAACGTCCGGATCCGCTCAAGTTCCCTGAGCTACCGCCGCCAGTGTCCCCGGAGCCGCTGCCACCAGCGGAGTTCCCTGAGCAGCCCATCATGGATCCTTTCCTTCCCACTAATCTCCCGGACCCACTCATGCCCTCAGTGTTCCCGAATCCTCATCAGCAGCCAGAGTTTGAGCTAGAGTCTCCCCAGCTACATGAGTTAGAGCCGCCTGGGCCCCCTGAAGTTCCAGTACTTCCTGCGTCACCTGTTTCTCCAGCGTCCCCTGGGCCTCCAGCGTCCCCTGAGCTTCCTGAGTCTCCACCTTCACAGCGGCTGCTGCCTCTGCCGCAGGACCCGGAGCCGTTGCCTCCACAGCTGCTACGGCCACTGCCTCGGTCTCCGGAACCGCCACCTCCGGAGCTGCTGCCGCCGCCGCTGCCACAGCCTCTGGAACCACCGCCCTCGCAGCAGGTACAGTCCGCGCCAGAGTCTCTCCAGCCGCCCGAGCCAGAGTCTCTCCAGCTGCCCGAGCCAGAGTCTCTCCAGCCGTCCGAGCCAGAGTCTCTCCAGCCGCCCGAGCCAGAGTCTCTCCTGCCGCCCTCTCCAGGGTCTCTCCAGCTGTCGCCGTCTCCAGAGTCTCTCCAGCCGTCGCCGTCTCCAGCGTTCCTAGAGCCTCCCGAGTCACCGCCGAGTCTCAGGTCGCCGCCCCTGCAGCAGAAACCTGAGATCCCCGAGTCACCGCTGCCGCGACCGCCGTCAGAGCCCCCCAAGGTGGCGCCATCAGAGTCCCCCGAGCTGCCGCCGCCAGTGTCCCCGGAGCCGCCGCCACCGCAGCTGCCACTGCAACTGCCGCTGCCTCCAGAACCACCGCCACCGCGGCTGCTGCCTCTCCACGGTCCCCAATCTCCACGGTCCCCGGTCTCCACAGTCTCCAGTCTCCTCTGTCCCCAGTTCCCAGTCTCCAGTCTCCTCTGTCCCCAGTGTCCAGTCTCCTCTGTCCCCAGTCTCCAGTCTCCAGTCTCCTCTGTCCCCATTCTCCAGTCTCCTCTGTCCCCAGTCTCCTCTGTCCCCAGTCTCCAGTCTCCTCTGTCCCCATTCTCCAGTCTCCTCTGTCCCCAGTCTCCAGTCTCCTCTGTCCCCAGTCTCCAGTCTCCTCTCTCCCCAGTCTCCTCTCTCCTCTGTCCCCAGTGTCCTCTGTCCCCATTCTCCAGTCTCCTCTGTCCCCAGTCTCCTCTGTCCCCAGTCTCCAGTCTCCTCTGTCCCCATTCTCCAGTCTCCTCTGTCCCCAGTCTCCAGTCTCCTCTGTCCCCAGTCTCCAGTCTCCTCTCTCCCCAGTCTCCTCTCTCCTCTGTCCCCAGTCTCCTCTGTCCCCAGTCTCCTCTCTCCCCAGTCTCCAGTCTTCCCTGTCCCCAGTCTCCTCTCTCCTCTCTCCCCAGTCTCCAGTCTCCAGTCTCCTCTCTCCCCAGTCTCCGGTCTCCCCTGTCCCCAGTCTCCTCTGTCCCCTGTCCCCAGTCTCCACGGTCCCCTGTCCTCAGGAGGGGGGTTCGGCCCCCAGGAGTTGGCCGTGGAGAGGGGGGTACTGTTACGGTTCTGCCAGGTTTTCCCCCTGGCAATCACCACTATTCGTCTCACCTCTTCCCAAGTCACTCACCTGCACCTCCTCTGCACTCTCCCTCATGTATAAAGGCACTTCCCTCACTCTGAGTCACTGTCGGATCTCAGTAACATTTCTATGGACACACCATTCCTGTTTCCTCGTTTCCTGCGATATTGTGAGTACTTAAATAAAGACCTCAAATATGTTCCTCATTCCTGTTATATACAATCTTACAATGGCTAGTTGGGCAGTGAATGTAGATGGATGGAAGGATGGCTCCTTTTCATTACCACATTCAACATCGTCAGGGTCAGTCAAGCCAGAGTTCAGGGTTAACTTCGGAGTTTGTTCAACCTGCTTTCTGAAACAGGCCCGAGGTCATGGTAAAATGTCCACTGTAGTTGTAAAATGCCTTTTGATTGCACGGCTTCCCCACACTTGAAAAAGGAAGGGCCTCACTTCTAACAACTGGAATTCACTCAATGCTCTATGTAGTAATTAGTTTCTTTCATTGATCATGTGGCATAGTGGTATAGCATGACATAGCATAGCATAGGTAAAAAAAAAACCTTTTACAAAAGAAAACACCAGTGTAAGTAACTAGTACAAACAAAATAAACACTTTAGAGTTTTGAGACTTGCCCCTGGACAAGCTGGAGGAAGTGTCCAGGGAAAAGGAAGTCTGGGCATCCTTGCTTAGGCTACTGCCCCCGCGACCAGGCCCTGGATAAGCAGAAGAAGATGGATGGATGGATAGAGTTTTCAGTCCCTTTTCCTTCACACTGGGTGTCTAAGGGTGTCTTTCAGCTGGTGATTAGCTGCCATGGTGTCCGTCAGCTCCCGTGCACACCAGACAAATGAAAGTGTTCTGCTTACACACCATGAGGCCCATTCGGCTGATAGATAATTGCCTGCACCTGTCGAGGCATGCGCACAGCAGAACAGTTTCAACCCCTCCCTTTCACCCAAACAGAGTTGAGCAAATCCCCCGGTATAGAGAGTGGATGGATGGACACTTTCAAGTGCTCATATAGTGTAAGCATAATGTACAACCAGTCAGTTACTCTTGTTCCAGGTTCAGCTTTGGAAAACACATTATATATTCACAGTCACTGACTGGTGTATGTGACAGGATTAGTTGAAAAGTGAATGGGGATCTGTAGAATGTCAGTTGTTGAATTGACAACTTCAGAATGAAAGAAAGACTGAAGCACACAATGATTTGCAGTCTTTAAGATGAATTCTGGTGGTATACTTCCTGTCATTAAATACCATGTGTGGAATCAAAATGAGAATGAATATAGCTTACTAAAATGTACTTCATGTGTATTCAAAGCCTGAAACAGTTTTGTTGCTCTGTACTACAGAGCTGCACTGCTTTGCATTAAGTCTTAAAAACAAACTTTTTAGTCAGCTTTATTGCAATCCAATGCTGCATGACTAGCACAAAAAGAACTGTTACAAACACACAGATGAACCACATTGTTGATGTGTGATATGTTCCTTCATTACCATGAATGCACACACACTCGTTTAAACTTGATCCTGTAGCCTGTCTTTCCTTCCATTGCCGGTTATTTGATTATTTCATGTTAGGAGACAGAATTCTATAACAGTAGATGCAGTTTTATTCCCAAGAATTTCTGAGGAAGCTGAAAGTTTCCACCCAGCAGTCATCTTCACTAAGGCATTTTATGAACTCTGTCATCTCATCAGTGTAGAGAAATAGCACCTCTCATATAATTCAAACAAAATTAAGCACTGTGCACATGGTTTTAGAGTGAAAATGAATTCTTTACCATGCAAACAGCTGACATGAGGTAGACCTTAAAAGAAAGTTCTCTGAGTGCTTTAGAACTTGTTCCATAACAACTAGGCAGCTCCAACTGCTCTTGTATAAATAGTAGGTCAAATGATTCACACATTTAGACACATGAATGCAACAATACATTTGAATGGGGCATTCCACAAACCTTTGATATTTCAAGGCCTTTTGGGGCTAATATTTATGTCTTTTTAAGTACATTTTTCACAATACTGCATCGGCTCCCAGAGTCAGGGCAGTGAGTAAATCCACTATATAGTGTCCACGCTGACAATAAAAATAGACTCAGAGTGAAACTAATTTTGAACCCATAGTTTAATTAGAATGTTGTGCATCTTGTGTTCAGGCATCACCACAGTGCTGACCATGTCCACCATCATCACTGGTGTGAATGCATCCATGCCCCGGGTATCCTACATCAAGGCTGTAGACATTTACCTCTGGGTCAGCTTTGTCTTTGTCTTCTTGTCTGTGCTGGAATACGCTGCAGTCAACTACCTCTCCACCGTCCAGGATCGCCGGGAGCGTAAGATGAGAGAGAGGGCACGGTCTCAGGTTTGTTTCTACTTTGTGTTTGGTGCTGTTTTCTGTTCTCATGAGCCGCTGCCCAGTCCCTTAAGCTCTTTAGGGACTCCAGACCCCAAAAGCTCAAACACTTGCCACCAATTTACAAGAGTATCTGTCAGGTTGTATGGATGCAAACAAGAAAACAAAAGCAACACTAAAACAGAGAGAAACAAGAGCTAGAAGAACAATGGATGTTTGTAATCAATAGTTACAAACAGTTATTATCCCTGCAGGAGCATGTCCAACAGTGTTCTTTGAAAGTAAATAGCTGCTAAGTTACATATTACTGCCTGCTGAAGGCTAACCACTTATAACTGACATTTTAGAGACATATCTCCAATTGAAGCTATCTAAATGTGCAAATTACATTAACAAGTATTATGAAATCATGTGAAATATGGGGGAAAAGGTTCAAATTGAGAAAACACTCTCAGGCTCCAAAACACAATATACAGTGGGTACGGAAAGTATTCAGACCCCTTTAAATTTTTCACTCTTTGTGTCATTGCAGCCATTCGCCAAAATCAAAAAAGTTCATTTTATTTCTCATTAATGTACACTCAGCACCCCATCTTGACAGAAAAAAACTGAAATGTAGAAATTTTTGCAAATTTATTAAAAAAGAAAAACTGAAATATCACATGGTCATAAGTATTCAGACCCTTTGCAGTGACACTCATATTTAACTCACATGCTGTCCATTTCTTCTGATCCTCCTTGAGATGGTTCTGCTCCTTCATTGGAGTCCAGCTGTGTTTAATTAAACTGATTGGACTTGATTAGGAAAGGCACACACCTGTCTATATAAGGCCTTACAGCTCACAGTGCATGTCAGAGCAAATGAGAATCATGAGATCGAAGGAACTGCCCAAGGAGCTCAGAGACAGAATTGTGGTAAGGCACAGATCTGGCCAAGGTTACAAAAGAATTTCTGCAGCACTCAAGGTTCCTAAGAGCACAGTGGCCTCCATAATCCTCAAATGGAAAAAGTTTGGGATGACCAGAACTCTTCCTAGACCTGGCCGTCCAGCCAAACTGAGCAATCGTGGGAGAAGAGTCTTAGTGAGAGAGGTAATGAAGAACCCAAAGATCACTGTGGCTGAGCTCCAGAGATGCAGTAGGGAGACGGGAGAAAGTTCCACAAAGTCAACTATCACTGCAGCCCTCCACCAGTCGGGGCTTTATGGCAGAGTGGCCCGACGGAAGCCTCTCCTCAGTGCAAGACACATGAAAGCCTGCATAGAGTTTGCCAAAAAACACATGAAGGACTCCCAGACTATGAGAAATAAGATTCTCTAGTCTGATGAGACCAAGATTGAACTTTTTGGCGTTAATTCTAAGCGGTATGTGTGGAGAAAACCAGGCACTGCTCATCAATTCAATTCAATTTCAATTCAATTTTTATTTGTATAGCGCCAAATCACAATACAAATCATCTCAAGGCACTTTACAAAAACTAAAACTAAAAACCCAACAATTCCCTTATGAGCAAGCACTTGGCGACAGTGGAGAGGAAAAAACTCCCTTTAACGGAAGAAAAAACCTCCAGCAGAACCGGGCTCAGTTTGGGCGGCCATCTGCCTCGACCGGTTGGGGTGAGTGGATAGAGCAGAGAGAAAAGAACAGCAACAATAAACAACAAATAGACACTGCAAGTTGGTGGGGCCAGTAACTGCACATCAGCGATAAACAGCTCCAGGACCAGGGACACCTGCAGAAGGTACAGAGAGAGAGAGAGAGAGAGAGAGGGAGGGAGAGAGCACAAACTAGGGTAGAGAGAGAGCACAAGGTTAGTAACATTCAATGGTGGAATATACATGAGGTGGGAGAGAGGGGGGGGGGGGGGGGGGTTAGGGTAGGGGAGCTCAGTGCACCGATGGTCCTCGGGCAGTCTAGGCCTATAGCAGCATAACTAACTAAGGGATGGTTCAGGGTTGCCTGAGGCCAGCCCTAACTATATGTTTTGTCAAAGAGGAAGGTTTTAAGTCTAGCCTTAAAAGTACAGAGAGTGTCTGCCTCCTGAACCCAGTCTGAGAGCTGGTTCCACAGGAGAGGAGCTTGATAGCTAAAGGCTCTGCCTCCCATTCTGCTTTTGAGAACTCTGGGAACCACAAGTAGGCCTGCACTCTGAGAGCGAAGTGGTCTATTGGGATAATATGGTACTATGAGGTCTTTAAGGTATGAAGGAGCTTGATTATGAAGGGATTTGTATGTGAGAAGAAGGATTTTAAATTCTATTCTATATTTTACAGGGAGCCAATGAAGAGAAGCCAATATAGGAGAAATATGATCTCTCTTGCTAGTTCCTGTCAGGACTCTGGCTGCGGCATTCTGGATTAATTGGAGGCTTTTTATTAAGATATTAGGACATCCAGATAGTAATGAGTTACAGTAATCTAGCCTTGAGGAAACAAACGCATGGACTAGTTTTTCTGCATCATTTTGAGACAGGATGTTCCTAATTTTGGAAATGTTGCGCAGGTGAAAGAATGCAGTTCTAGAAATTTGTTTTATGTGTGAGTTAAAGGACATGTCCTGGTCAAAAATAACTCCAAGGTTTTTTACAGTAGTGCTGGAGGCCAGGGCTATGCCATCTAGAGTAGCTATAATTTTAGAAAAGTTATTTCTGAGATTTTTAGGCCCAAATATAATGACTTCTGTTTTCTCCGAGTTTAAAAGTAAAAAGTTACTGGTCATCCAAGCCTTTATGTCAGTTAGACAGGCTTGAAGTCTGGTTAACTGGTTTGTGTTAACAGGTTTAATAGATAGATATAACTGAGTGTCATCCGCATAGCAGTGGTAATTAATAGAGTGCTTCCTAATGATATATCCTAAAGGAAGCATGTACAGGGTGAACAGAATCGGTCCTAGCACAGAACCTTGTGGAACTCCATAACTAACTTTTGTTCGTGTGGAAGGTTCATCATGGACATGAACAAACTGGAATCTGTCCGATAAATAGGATTGGAACCACTTTAACGCTGTTCCTCTGATACCAATCACATGCTCCAGTCTCTGTAATAAGATGTTGTGGTCAATGGTGTCGAATGCTGCACTAAGGTCTAGGAGGACAAGTATCGAAACAAGTCCATTATCTGAGGCTAAGAGAAGATCGTTGGTAACTTTCAACAGTGCTGTTTCTGTACTATGATGTGCTCTAAATCCTGATTGCAAAATCTTCAAATAGTTCATTCCTGTGTAAGTGGTCTGATAGCTGCTTAGCAACAGCTTTTTCTAGGATTTTAGAAATAAATGGCAGGTTGGATATTGGTCTACAATTAGCCAAGACACCTGGATCAAGACTAGGCTTTTTGAGTAAAGGTTTGATTACTGCAGTCTTAAAGGCCTGTGGTACGTAGCCTGATACTAGAGATAAATTTACCAAGTCCAATAAAGATGAGTTCATTAATGGCAGGGTGCCTTTAAGCAGTCTAGTCGGGATGGGGTCCAAGAGACACGTTGATGATTTCGATGAAGCAACACCTGCCCAATACAATCCCTACAGTGAAACGTGGTGGGAGCATCATGTTGTGGGGGTGTTTTTCAGCTGCAGGGACAGGACGACTGGTTGCAATTGAAGGAAAGATGAATGCGGCCAAGTACAGAGATATCCTGGAAGAACACCTCTTCCAGAGTGCTCAGGACCTCAGACTGGGCCAAAGGTTCACCTTTCAACAGGACAATGACCCTAAGCACACAGCTAAAATAACAAAGGAGTGGCTTAGGAACAACTCTGTGACCGTTCTTGACTGGCCCAGCCAGAGCCCTGACCTAAACCCAATTGAGCATCTCTGGAGAGACCTGAAAATGGCTGTCCACCAACGTTCACCATCCAACCTGACAGAACTGGAGAGGATCTGCAAGGAAGAATGGCAGAGGATCCCCAAATCCAGGTGTGAAAAACTTGTTGCATCATTCCCAAGAAGACTCATGGCTGTACTAGCTCAAAAGGGTGCTTCTACTCAATACTGAGCACAGGGTCTGAATACTTATGACCATGTGATATTTCAGTTTTTCTTTTTTAATAAATTTGCAAAAATTTCTACATTTCTGTTTTTTTCTGTCAAGATGGGGTGCTGAGTGTACATTAATGAGAAATAAAATGAACTTTTTTGATTTTGGCAAATGGCTGCAATGACACAAAGAGTGAAAAATTTAAAGGGGTCTGAATACTTTCCGTACCCACTGTATCATGAGAGACATACCCAAATACACTGCTGGTGGCAAACATTTTTTTGCACTCAATTTTTGCTGTCTATAGATAACACTAGACATCTTTGCACTAAGACAGTACATAACAGAATATGTTACATTAGCTGCGTCCTAATTCAGGGGCAACATTCTTCAACAGCTGCATTTGAGGCCCTGCTGTATCACAGCGACACTACAAGGCTATCAGAAATTTCATACAGTTCCTTGAGAACCTCAGTCTTCCCTTTTTAGCTACTACAGGTTCTTATAATCCTTATGTTTATGTGATCTGTGCATCAAAACAATTAATGAAGACACCGCAGGAAACACCAGACACACGAGGAGGAAACTAAAGAAACACAGGAGAAGGTAGCCATGCACAGGAAACAGGCAGGTAACAGACACTCATGGAGAAAACAGGAGCCAAAGAGACGCAAACACAGGGAGCAGAATAAAACCACACAAGGAACAGATCAAGTTGCAGTTAGCTCAACAACAGGGATGATCCCAGGAAAGACCAGAGAAAGCATAACAGGGACACCAACAGGACAATCCAGCAAATGGGTGAGGCCGGGAGCAGGACTATACACTCCTGCTCTGATGACTGATTAGGATCAGGTGAGGTCAATCACCTAGTTGCCTAAGAAAACCACATAGAAGGAGAAGGAGAGATACACAGGGGCGGCGAACACATGGGAAACCAGGCACAGGTGAAAACAATCAACATAAATGAACACAAAACTACCTAGGAAGAACCCAGGCAACATAAGAAATACCACCAGAATAAAAGTCCAAACTCAAGAAGTCCAAAACCGGGATCGTGACAGTCTTGTCATGTATGGCATGCTTTATTGTGTTAGTGTCACTGTGTTAGTTTCCTGTTTTATTTTGTAATTGGTTTCTGTTTCCCCATTTCCTATGTCCTTGTTTCACACGTTTTCCCTAATTGTTTCCACCTGTGTTTTGTTAACTCCACCCCTGTCTGTATTTATATTGTGTTCCTCTGTCTAGTTGCCAGTTTGTCTGATACCCCTGTGTTCAGCTTAACAGCATTTCTCCTTGTGTCCTGATAGTTATTCGTGTATTAAATCTCTGCTTGTGTTTTGACCTGCTACCTAGCTGTACCTTTTTGGATACCACTGCCTGCCTCTGCTCTATGACTCAAGAGCAGTTGTAATAAAGAACGGTCTACCTTTTATTTTGGCTTGACTCTGTGCTTTTGGGTTCAGCTACAGCAAACCTCACAAATATAGGCCTAACTAATGGATGGTTAGCTAGCCCTAACCTTTGAATCTTGCATTTAGTGTGTATAGAGGAGATCTGGACACAAGCTTGCAGACATCTGATTTTATTTTAAAGGAGCCAGGGGAAAACTGAGGGGACTAGGGTGAGTATGACAACTCACAGAGTCACGGGAAACATGGAACACAGGAGCCAAAGGAGACTTTGACTATTCACAGGTGAAGAGTCCAGAACACTGGAACCATGAGAAGAACAAGGTTTAGAAGTAAGATCATGGTGATCATAGGTAGCAGTGGGATAGTAGTAAGATCACAGTACAATATAGCAACTAGGTGAAGTGGAGAGCTGGTTTAAATACTTCCTCCACCTGATACCTAATCAGCAAAATAGTATTTGATAGGAAGACGGGATATGGATTGTGACAAAGGAAAATTTTCAGTCTAACCTTAAAAGTTCAGAGGGTGTCTGCTTCCTGAACCCAGACTGGGAGCTGGTTCCACAGGAGAGGAGCTTGATAGCTAAAGGCCCTGCCTCCCATTCTACTTTTGGAAACTCTGGGAACCACAAGTAAACCTGCACTCTGAGAGCTAAATGCTCTATTGGGATGATATGGTACTATGAGGTCTTTAAGGTATGAAGGAGCTTGATCATGAAGGGTATGTGAGGAGAAGGATTTTAAATTCTATTCTGGATTTTACAGGAAGCCAATGAAGAGACAGGGTGTTCCTAACTTTGGCAATGTTGCTTAAGTGATAGAAGGCAGTTGTAGAGATTTGTTTTGTGAGTGAATTAAATGTGTGAATTGAAGGACATGTCCTGGTCAAAATAAATCCAAGGTTTTTCACAGTAGTGCTGGAGGCCGGGGCTATGCCATCTAAAGTAGCTATATTGTTAGAAAAGCTGTTTCTGAGGTTTTTAGGCCCAAATACAATAACTTCTGTTTTCTCTGAGTTAAAAAGTGGAAAGTTATGGGTCATCCAGGCCCTTATGTCAGGTATACATGCTTGAAATCTGAGTAACTGGTTTTTGTTATGAGATTTCATAGATACATACAGCTGAGTGTTATCTGCCTAACAATGGTAATTACTACAGTGCTTC
Source organism: Mastacembelus armatus (assembly GCF_900324485.2). Classification (NCBI taxonomy): domain Eukaryota; kingdom Metazoa; phylum Chordata; class Actinopteri; order Synbranchiformes; family Mastacembelidae; genus Mastacembelus; species Mastacembelus armatus. The sequence continues at coordinate 20,675,818 of NC_046654.1, forward strand.
GTAAAAACATTGCCTAAGGGAAGCACTTCCATCTGTAGCTAATCCACAAATGGGCTGTACAGCTCCTTTTTTTTCAATCTCCTGAGACCTGTTTTAATGCCAATGTTTTATTTTTCAGTTCTGATTGTGTTATTTGTGTTATAAGTGCTATTTTTCCATGCCAAAGTTCATCTGTCACTGTTCTGGCTCCATATACCTGTACTGCCACATAAAAAAATGTTGGACATTAGTTCTGGTGATATTTGGGGAAGCAACAGAACAAACATTTTGTTTTTATTGGCCACAAGTTGATATGGAGTGTATTTTACTGGATAAGTAGTTTTGACCCTGCGTGTGATAAAACATATTAATCTGGGATGTTAGCCCAACTCCCAACCGTTGCTTGCAGCACCTGGCATTTCAAAGCAGTCTCGAATTCAAGTACTAACCAGATCAGACCCTGCTTGCCTCCTAAGGGCAGACAAGAGCAGGTTTGACCAAGGTAAAGTGCGAAGAGGCATTAAATGTTCCACATATCATAGTGGTGGAGCAACCAACAAATCAACATTCAGTACCATCCTTAGGCCTCACAGTTTTACTGGAAAGGACAGGGAAGCAACAACACTAATATCCATTACCTCATTAAACACCAGACAGTAGTGGAATGGAATATTATGATACTGTTGCCTATAGTTGATCAGAATTTCATACTGAAGTGGTGGTGTGACCAATCACCAACAATGACTGCTGTAATTAGGCCCCATAATTACTAGGGGGAAAAAAAGAATGAATGAATCTGTTGCTAATCTGCCTAAATTTTGATATTGTAAATTAACTATTAAAATTCCATATATAAGAATGATTATAATGTATGTGTTCTCTCCCAGTCACTACCCTGCACCTGTGGCATCTCCCAGACCCGAACTATGACCATGTTGGATGGTACCTACAGTGAGGCTGACACCAACAGCCTGGCAGGCTACACTGAGGAACCCATGGTCCATGAAGAAGAACAGGAAGAGATGCATGAGGTTCCGGAGAAACAGGAACACATGGTGGTCCATCTGTCAGTGAGCAGCGAGTCCACCACCACCAAGAAAAAGAAGAGTCTGCGGGCACTCAACATTATTCAGAATACGCATGCCATTGACAAATATTCCCGAATGATTTTTCCTGGTTCATATATCTTCTTCAATCTTATCTACTGGTCTGTCTACTGTTGAAAGGACACACCTGAGTCAGGAGTGAAGCCAGAGATATGAACACACAGTCAGTATGAATGGAGCATCATTTCTAGATAAATTATGAGTGCTGTACTGTATGTCTAGTGCTTATTGATCATTAGGTTTAAAGCCTTGGACAGCAAAAGTCTTGCAGAACTTGAATATTGAGATTTTGGCACTTCTCAGAGCACTCCATTATTTTTTCTTGTGCAGTCTGAAAGTTCATTAAAACTCCAAGCTAAAATTAACGGAATAATTTCTTTAACTACTGATACTAATTCTCTGTCAAGTGCAGTTAAAAAGCTATTTGTCTTCATTACTAGTGCTCCTAAGATGATGCTGGTTTAGAAAGTTTAACTGTCAAGAAAAAGTAAATTTTTGTTTGACTTGTAATGTTGATCAATAAGGATAAGGTATGATTTCCATGAATTCATGTTATGACTTACTTGGTTGACTGATTCCGGCATTTGAATTTTTTTGTAACATTTGTCAACCTGAAAGTCATCATGATTTTAGACCTATTTATTAGCTGTGATTTACTTCTAAACAATAATGATGAATTTTAATACAACACACTTGACCATGACATTTTAGCCTGTTGTGTCAAAAAACTGAATGTTGAGGAGTCAAGAAGACATGTACATCAAGTTAGCAGCTCTGTGAGACTGTATTGAATGGTGCTTTTATCTAAACGTGCTAACAGGAGGTCATATTTCTCATATTCACCATCTTACTGTAACACACAAATATTTGCTAAAAACAAAGCACAGCCAATGGGAATGTCACGTTGACATAATGATGGCACTAGAAGAAACATTTGGATCAACTAAGTGATCACAATGCATACTGTGGAAATCATGAATGTTTCTACCAAAGTGCATGACAATCTATTCAATAACTTTTCACTCAGCTGAGTCATTTTACTGAACCAAAAATGTCACCCTGTTAGTTATACTATATGAAAAGTCAAAGGTTTTATAGTCAATACTCTATCTGTACCATTAAATTAAACTGGGGATAAATTTACAATCCATCTACTACTTGCCATCCCACAGCCCCATTGCATGAATAACCATTTTATAGTCATTACTTAAATGTGTCTTTATCCGAGCACAACATGATTGGTTCATAGTCATCTGACTGAATTTAATATCATTTAACTGAACCACGAGAGACACATATACATGTGAGTGTGTGAAAATTATTTACGCCCTTCCTGACCTTTTATTGTTTTGCATATTTCGATCATCAAACAGGTCTATTTCAAAACCTCTAGAAAGCACCTAACTGTATTGTAGTTGTTTATCTAAGCTTTCATTGTATTATTCATCTTCAAGTAATCTAATGTCATAAAAGAGACAAACTTACTTTTACAGTACTATAACAGTGACTGAGACAATGTGCCACAACTGCTTCAGTAGATGCTGGCCACACCTACCAGGAGTCTTGAAGGTGTAATGAGGAGACTGGGGTTGATGGGTGATAAACACAAAAGTTTAAAGTGGTAGACAGTCATTCATGTCCCATTGGAAACCAAACACCATCTTTTACTAAACGTAAACAAGGAGGGTTTGTGCCAAAACATAAAAAAGTAGTTTTTATGGATAAACTTGCCTGCTCAGCATTTATTTTCATAATCATGATAGCAAAGATCCGGCACATGATATAGACCTACTGAGTCAACTAGGTGATGGAGTAGAGCTTTACTAATTGTTTGCTATGGCCTCAATAACTGATAACAGCTATTGTATTGTGTTGTAACAGCTGCAGGGGGTGGTTTGCATATTCTTTGTATTATTAAAACTAAATGGTAAATAACAGCTTGTTATCAAGCTATGGTTTTTCATGTGTGTGTGACTTCAAAAGCGATAATCTTCTATGGAGAATCAGTGTCCTGCACTTTCACACTTTACTTGCTAAATGTAATTTTTTTGCTTCACTAAGCCAATACACATGTGGTCCATACAGTATGTACATGTATCTGCTTCCCTGCTGGTTGGTAAAATTTGAAAATCTTAGCATTTAAACTAAGTTAAAAGAGCATTTGTTTGTTTGCATTAAAATACTGTACTGACAGCACTTCTACGGTTGGAACACATAATGTGACAAATAACTACTCTTAGTTGAAATATTAATGACAGAGACTGTCAATAAGAAAGTACAATGCAAACAACAATATTTCAAAAAAGAATAAAACTGGGGGTAAACACAAGAGCAGCACAGTAAGGATTTGACCCCAGGGCCTTTCTTTGCATGTTCTTCCCATGCCTGCGTGGGTTTTATCCACGCTCTCCAGCGGCAGTTTGTCTCTATGTGTCATCCCTGTGAAAGACTGGTGATCTGTCCATGGTTTCTCGCGCCCAGTGTCAGCTGGAATTGATTTCAGCCCATCCTGACCCTGAATTGAAGTAAGTGATATACAGAGAATGGATGGATGGGTGGATGGGGGTAAATGTACTTGAGAAAAAACAATTTATAAGATAAACAATATGAGAAAAAAAACATCAGGATTTCAGAAAACACATTTTTGGAAAGCAATGTGGACACCAGTAAGGTGTATCATGTATCATGTTTATGCCATGATTCAGCAAGGCATTGTTCTGGACTTTTTTTTAAAATTTAAAACAATAAAGTCATGATAGAGTTACAGAGTAACTAAGTAACTAGAACATGGATTAACAGTAAGATCTTTGGGAGAACACGTAATGCAAACAGTGCTCTAGGCACAGGCGTGAACCAGGAAAGCCTTGTAGTTGAGACGCGATGATCCAGAAAATGCACTTGATTATATCAAACAGTTGGTTAGACGACTGCCACTATCCAAGGCAGAAGTACAATCTGGCGCTGAGGTGTTGTAGAAAGCTGTGTCATATAGAGGTCCCTCTAATGGCTGATCAACATCAGGTGTTTTTTGTAAACACATACACACAAACCAAACACACATAAATGAAGAGAGAGAGAAAAGGGGCGGGGAACAAAACCCAGTCAGCCTGGCAGCCTGGATAGGTACCTGACAGCTTATATAATAAAATCATTTTACAGACCATTTCAGTAGTTTAATCAACCATTTCTTTTCAAATTGCAGTCAGGATGTTGTCAAGTATGGAAATGTTTTATTCACTACTATACTTGACTGGTTATTCATTTATTCCTTTTCATAATGCACTGGCATTGATCTTGAGAGCACTGAAATTATTTGATGAAGATGAATCAAGCAAGAGTGAAAACTAGTTCAAACCACATCAAGGATGAAAACGGTAGTAGTTGCCTACCTCTCTGGATTACACTGTCATGTTTCTTTGAAATGTTTTTTCTGTAATGTGATAATATATATATATATATATATATATATATATATATATATGTATATGTACGACTGATAACTGAAGCCACTTTGATGAGTGATGAAACGTTTTGATCTAAAAACTGAAAAGTCCACTTACTATGACTCAATCTCTAGATACACACAAGGAGAGAGAGACATGGCAGGGGAAACCAAGGAACTGGCAACAAACAAAGATGAAAGTAATCAAGGCCAATGTGAACATAAAGCTGTAACTTGTAAACTGAAACTGAAATCCAAATCATTAGGCAAAAATCAAAGTCATGGTCACAGGCGAAATAATCCAATAACTAGGAAGCTATTCAACAGACAGTCAATCAAAAAGGGAAATCCAAGAGATGTAAATCCAAAGTAACAGTCATATTCGTAATACTTAGGCTATGATGAATGCTTGGTATAGCACTGAAACTGGCAATACTTCGCAATAATTGTTGCTTAAATGTTTGTTCAGCTGGACATTATTGTAGAAGTAAGGGTGTGTTATCAGTCAAAGAGAGTTCCCTTTGCTGGCGTGGTGTTACATAATCCCCCCCATAGGAGCGTCTCCTGGCGCTTGATGAGGCTATCCATGTGGCCGAGGTGCTGGGCGATCGGGTCTGGCTTTATGAAAATCTGTAATGAGTGATGGATCCAAGATGTCCTGGGTGGTTACCTATGATCTCTTTTCAGGTCCATGACTTTCCCAGTCCACCAGATATTGGAGTTCACCCCCACGATTCTTGGGTCCTCACTGCTCTGTCGAGATATCGACCAATTTCCTGGTTCAATCTCTCCACTTGGCCATTTGATTGTGGATGGTATCCTGACATGAGGCTTATGTTAATATCCAAGTGTCGACAGATGGCTTTCCACACCTGAGACGTATCTATATCCGAACCAATATCTTCTGGTAGCCCATAGATTCGGAAGACGTGATTAAATAATGCTTGAGCGGATTCCATGGCTGTATGCCTCCTTCACATTGGCATAAAGGACATCAAGAATCTTATTTTCTCGTGTTGCACAGTCCACATACTGTTTGAAGTTGGTCAGAGTTCCCGAAATACTGACATGGTTAAAATCCCCATTAATTAGTATAAGGGCACTGGGGTGTTTTGTCTGGAGACTAGGGACAACTGTGTGGATCACACTCTGTGCTGCAGCTGATGGAGGAATGTAAACAGTCACAACAATGGCGTGTGAAAACTCATGGGGCAGGTAGTATGGCCACAGTCCAACCACCAACAGCTCAATGTCTGGAGTACAGACGCAGTCCTTCACTGTTATGTGTCCAGGGTTACACCATTTGGTGTTAACAAAAACAGCAAAACCACCTCCTCTTTTCTTGCCACTCTGTTTGCCTCTGTCCGCTTGCACTAGTGAGAACCTAGGCAGTTCAAGCGAGCTGTCCGGTATGTTTTTATTCAGCCAGGTCTCGGTGAAGCAAAGCAAGCTACACTCTCTGTACTCTCGCTGGCTGCTAGCTAAAGCAGAAAGTTCATCCACTTTGTTGCAGAGTGACCTCACATTTCCCAAAATTTTTGGGAGAAATAGTTTAAATCTCCTATGCTTTTCTCGATGCTTCACTCCTGCTCTGCAGCCCCTCTTATGCCTCCTCAGGTCTTGAGGGATTTCAGGTTTTATACCAAGAAGCAGACTTGTTCCCTTGAGAGCTAACAGTTGCTCTCTTGTATAGATGCCGTTTCCACAGAAACGTATATTTTCTGATGCAGTTTCCATAATCTCCATATGTCTCTCCACAGGAATTAGAAGATCTCATCCACTTTCATCCGTTATCAGAGAGAAAGCATAGATCTTGACTTGACTTGGATTAACAGATGATAATTCAGTAAAAAACTAACAGGCACCTAACAGGCGCCATTCTAGAATATCAATATCAATATCAATCGATATTAGAAGAGGAGTTATTCATAAAAACCCAATAAAAATTAAGACCACTCCTCTTATCGAACAGAAAAACAGAACAGTCAGATGTGGATTATTGAATATTAGGTCTCTTTCATCTAAATCTCTGTTAGTAAATGATTTGATAACTGATCACCAAATTGACTTACTCTGTCTTACTGGAACCTGGCTACAGCAGGATGAATATGTCAGTCTGAATGAATCAACCGCCCTCAGTCATAGAAACTGTCATGTTCCTCGAAGCACAGGTCGAGGTGGAGGAGTAGCTGCAATCTTCCACTCAAACTTATTATTAAACTTTAATTCTCAGAACAATTATAACTCATTTGAGAGCCTCACTCTTAGTCTCTCACATACAAACTGGAAAACACAAAAACCAGTTCTACTTGTCATTGTGTACCGTCCAACTGTCCCTTACTCAGAGTTTTTAACAGAATTTCCAGACTTCCTGTCTGATTTAGTGCTTAGATCAGATAAAGTCATTATAGTGGGAGATTTTAACATTCATGTAGATGTTGAAAATAATAGTCTCAGCACTGCATTTAATTCAATATTAGATTCAACTGATTTCACTCAAAATGTTAATAAACCCACCCACTGTTTCAATCACACCCTTGATCTTGTTCTGACCTATGGCATCAAAATTGAACATTTAATAGTTTTTCCCCAAAATCCTATTTTGTCAGATCATTCTTTAATAACTTTTGAATTTAAGATAATGGATCATGTAGCATTTAGAAGAAAATTCCACTACAGTAAATGTTTATCTGACAACGCTGTTAATAAATTTAAGAAAATGATTCCATCTTTATTTTCATCTATGCCATGTGCCAACACAGTGGAGGGCAGCTGCCTCAATCCTTTAATCATGCAGTCTCACTGCATGAAACGTTTGATACTGTGGCCCCTCTGAAAAAGAAGTTAGTGAATCAGAGGAGATTAGCCCCATGGTATAATTTACATATTCATACCTTAAAGCAGACATCACAAAGGCTGGAAAGGAAGTGGTGTTCCACAAATTTAGAGGAATTTTATCTAGACTGGAAAAACAGTCTGTTAACATATAAAAATGCTCTCTGTAAAGCCAGAACTGCATACTATTCATCACTAATAGAGGAAAATAAGAACAATCCCAGGTTTCTTTTCAGCACTGTAGCCAGGCTGACAAAAAGTCACAGCTCTGTTGAGCCCAGTGTTCCCTTAGCTCTCAGCAGTGATGACTTTATGAGTTTCTTTACAAATAAAATCACAACTATTTTCACAACTACGATCAAATTCAGCAGATGCTTCCTATACCTGCAATAAATGAATCTTCTACTACAGTAGCTCTTGAATCATCTGTAAGACTGTTTAGACTGCTTCTCTCCCATAGATGTCTCTGAATTCACATCAGTAGTTGCTTCATCTAAATCATCAATGTGTCTATTAGACCCCATCCGACTAGACTACTTAAAGACATTCACGCCTGCCATTAATTAACTCATCTTTATTAGACTTAGTAAATTTATTTCTAGTATCAGGCTACGTACCACAGGCCTTTAAGACTGCAGTAATCAAACCGTTACTCAAAAAGCCTAGTCTTGATCCAGGAGTCTTGGCTAATTATAGACCAATATCCAACCTGTCATTTATTTCTAAAATCCTAGAAAAAGCTGTTGCTAAGCAGCTATCAGACCACTTACACAGGAATGAACTATTTGAAGATTTTCAATCAGGATTTAGAGCACATCATAGTACAGAAACAGCACTGTTAAAAGTTACCAATGATCTTCTCTTAGGACCAGCGTTAAAATGGTTCCAATCTTATTTATTGGACAGATTACAATTTGTTCATGTCCATGATGAACCTTCCAGCGCACAAAGGTTAGTTATGGTGTTCCACATGGCAATGTTATTAGGAAGCACTCTATTAATTACCACTGCTATGCAGATGACACTCAGCTTTATAAATCTATGAAACCTGATAACACAAACCAGTTTGCCAGTGTTAGATAAACTCTTTTAACAAATAGACTCAGAGAACGAACTTAGAGGTTTTAGTCAATTTTACTTGTACAAGGAGTAAACTCACTAAGCACACAGAGTGCAAAGTGAGAGATCACTGGTTAGGCACAGGCAGAGACATCTTTTTAATGGTCAGGTACAGAATGAGGTAATGTGAAAATAAAAGACAAGAGGCCCTCATGACCTCACAACATAACTTTCTGTAAGAATCTTCAAATGATAGAGTCACTATGTCTTACAGTCCAAAAGTTAAAACCAAATTGGTCAGATTCAGTATTTCCTTCCCTCACAGTTATTTAGTTCAATAAAATCCATGCAAATATACTGAAAAGGATATTAAGGTAGTGGAAACCTTCCACTGTTTCTTGTCACAATCTGTCCCTGTGGATTATTTTTGTACATATTTCACATTGTTGACAACATTTTTTTAATAGTAGTTTTTTAAAGCTGTATGTTGTAAACACTTTGTTTACTAATCCTACCGTCCCTCCTGCTGATGTATGCACATTAGCATGCGTCAGTACAGCTGCATATCTAAATAAATTTTTAGGTAACGCTACTTTGTTATCTTTACATCTTCAAACGTTCTCATCTAATTTACACTCATTTTTTGTCTGTAAGTCTTTTCATTTCTAAGGTACACTGTTCTGTATGTCTTTAAGTATCTGCTCATCAAGCTGTTCAACTGCAACTGTAGTTTGTAAAGGCAGTGGTTTCTCCATCCATCCATCCATTTTCTACCGCTTATCCGGAGCCGGGTCGCGGGGGCAGTAGCCGAATCAGGGATACCCAGACTTCCTTCTCCCTGGACACTTCCTCCAGCTCTTCCGGGGGGACACCGAGGCGTTCCCAGGCCAGCCGGGAGACATAGTCCCTCCAGCGTGTCCTGGGTCTTCCCCGGGGCCTCCTCCCGGTGGGACATGCCCGGAACACCTCCCCAGGAAGGCGCCCAGGAGGCATCCGAAACAGATGCCCGAGCCACCTCAACTGACTCCTCTCGATGTGGAGGAGCAGCGGCTCTACTCCGAGCTCCTCCCGGGTGACCGAGCTCCTCACCCTATCTCTAAGGGAGCGCCCGGCCACCCTGCGGAGGAAGCTCATTTCAGCCGCTTGTATCCGCGATCTCGTTCTTTCGGTCATGACCCAGAGCTCATGACCATAGGTGAGAGTGGGAACGTAGATTGACCGGTAAATCGAGAGCTTCGCCTTCTGGCTCAGCTCCTTCTTCACCACAACGGACCGGTACACCGACCGCATTACTGCTGCCGATGCCCCGATCCGTCTGTCAATCTCACGTTCCGTCCTTCCCTCACTCGTGAACAAGACCCCGAGATACTTAAACTCCTCCACTTGAGGCAGGATCTCTCCCCTGGCCTGGAGATGGCAAACCACCTTTTTCCGGTTGAGCACCATGGCCTCGGACTTGGAGGTGCTGATTCTCATCCCAGCCGCTTCACACTCGGTTGCAAACCGCCCCAGTGAACGCTGGAGATCCTGGCTCGATGGAGCCAACAGGACAACATCATCTGCAAAAAGCAGAGATGAAATCCTGTGGTCCCCGAACTGGACTCCCTCCGGCCCCTGGCTGCGCCTAGAAATTCTGTCCATAAAAGTAATGAACAGAACCGGTGACAAAGGGCAGCCCTGCCGGAGTCCAACGTGCACTGGGAACAGGTCTGACTTACTGCCGGCAATGCGAACCAAGCTCCTGCTCCGTTTGTACAGAGACCGGATAGCCCCCAGCAAAGATCCCCGGACCCCATACTCCTGGAGCACCTCCCACAGGATGTCACGAGGGACCCGGTCGAATGCCTTCTCCAAGTCCACAAAACACATGTGGACTGGTTGGGCAAACTCCCATGAACCCTCGAGCACCCTCGAGAGTGTGTAGAGCTGGTCCAGTGTTCCACGCCCAGGACGGAAACCGCATTGTTCCTCCTGAATCCGAGGTTCGACCACCGGCCGGATCCTCCTCTCCAGCACCCTGGCATAGACCTTCCCCGGGAGGCTGAGGAGTGTGATCCCTCTGTAGTTGGAACACACCCTCCGGTCCCCCTTCTTAAAAAGAGGAACCACCACCCCGGTCTGCCAATCCAGGGGTACTGTCCCCGAACGCCACGCGATGTTGCACAGGCGTGTCAGCCATGACAGCCCAACAACATCCAGAGACTTGAGGTACTCGGGACGGATCTCATCCACCCCCGGTGCTTTGCCACCGAGGAGCTGCCGAACTACCTCAGTGACTTCGGCTTGGGTGATGGATGGATCAGCCTCCGAATCCCCAGCCCCTGCTTCCCTTATGGAAGACGTGTTGACAGGATTGAGGAGATCCTCGAAGTATTCCTTCCACCGTCCGACAATATCCCCAGTCGAGGTCAGCAGCTCACCACTTCCACTGTAAACAGCATTGGTAGAGCACTGCTTCCCCCTCCTGAGGCGCCGGACGGTTTGCCAGAATTTCTTCGGGGCCGACAGGTAGTCCTTCTCCATGGCCTCACCGAACTCCTCCCATACCCGAGTTTTTGCCTCCATCACCGCCTGGGCTGCAGCACGCTTAGCCCTGCGGTACCTGTCAGCTGCTTCGGAAGTCCCACAAGCCAACCAAGCTCGGTAGGACTCCTTCTTCAGCTTGACGGCATCCCTTACCTCCGGTGTCCACCACCGGGTTCGGGGATTGCCGCCACGACAGGCACCCGAAACCTTACGGCCACAGCTCCTAGCCGCCGCGTCGACAATGGAGGTGGAAAACATGGTCCATTCGGACTCAATGTCCCCAGCCTCCCCCGGGATCTGGTAGAAGCTCTCTCGGAGGTGTGAGTTAAAGACCCCTCTGACAGTGGGTTCGGCCAAACATTCCCAACAGACCCTCACAGTACGTTTGGGCCTGCCAAGTCTGTCCCGCTTCCTCCTCCGCCAGCGGATCCAACTCACCACCAGGTGGTGATCAGTTGACAGCTCTGCCCCTCTCTTCACCCGAGTGTCCAAGACATACGGCCGAATGTCAGATGACACGACTACAAAGTCGATCATTGACCTCCGGCCTAGGGTGTCCTGGTGCCATGTGCACTGATGGACACCCTTATGCTTGAACATGGTGTTCGTTATGGACAAACTGTGACTAGCACAGAAGTCCAACAACAAAACACCACTCGGGTTCGTATCGGGGAGGCCGTTCCTCCCAATCACGCCCCTCCAGGTTTCACTGTCGCTGCCCACGTGAGCGTTGAAGTCCCCCAACAGAATTATGGAGTCCCCGGTAGGAGCACCTTTCAGCACCCCCCCGAGAGACTCCAAAAAGGCCGGGTACTCAGCACTGTTGTTCGGCCCATAAGCCGAAACAACAGTGAGAGACCTATCCCCGACCCGAAGGCGCAGGGAAACGACCCTTTCACTCTGGGGGGAAAACTCCAACACGTTGCGGCTGAGCTGGGGAGCTATGAGCAAGCCCACACCAGCTCGCCGCCGCTCACCGCGAGCAACTCCAGAGTAGAAGAGAGTCCAGCCCCTCTCAAGGAGCTGGGTTCCAGAGCCCAGGCTGTGCGTGGAGGTGAGCCCGACTATCTCTAGTCGGTACCGCTCAACCTCCCTCACAAGCTCAGGCTCCTTCCCCCCCCAGTGAGGTGACATTCCATGTCCCTAGAGCCAGTTTCAGCCCCCAGGGATCGGGTCGCCGAGGTCCCCGTCCTCGACCACTGCCCGATCCACTGTGCACCGGCCCCTTATGGATCCTCCTGCGGGTGGTGGGTCCACAGAAGGACGGCCCCACGTCACTCTTTCGGGCTTTGCCCGGCTGGGCCCCATGGGGGGAGACCCAGCCACCAGGCGCTCGCCTACGAGCCCGAACCCCAGGCCTGGCTCCAGGGTGGGGCCCCGGCTTCGCCATGCCGGGCGACGTCACGGTCTTCAATTGTCGCTCCATAAGGGGTCACTGAACCGCTCTTAGTCTGGTCCGTCACCTAGGACCTGTTTGCCTTGGGAGACCCTGCCAGGGGCATATAGCCCCAGACAACAGGCAGTGGTTTCTGTGTTACTGATTTAGCAATTTCATCAGCTTTACAGTTACCAAAAGAAATCATGTCTATTCCTCACGTATATATTGCACTTACAAATAGCAACCTCTTTAGGTAGCTACACAGCATCTAACAGCTATAAAATAAGATCTTTATGTGTGATGGGCTTACCAGATGATGTAATCATTCCTCTGTTCTTCCACTGCTGAGTAAACACATCTACAGTTGAAAATCTATAGTTGCTATCATTGTAGATGTATCAGATGTAGAATCTTTAGTGTCAGAGGATGGAACAACATGATGTTTGCTGAAGCTTGGACTGTCATGGAGCCTGCAATAATTTCAACAATGGACTAGACAACTCTGAATAGTTTGGTATCCATGCTCTGCAGAAGTTTGTCATATCTAGGAAAGACATCATCTGTCTTTTACTTTGTGGTTTTGGTGCTTTGAGTATAGCTTCTTTTCTGTGTGAATCTGGAGCTCTCCCTTGCTGTGAAAGGTTGTGACCTAGGTATTTAACTCAGGTACCTAGGTATTTAACTTGCTTTTTCCACAGCTGTAGTTTGTTCTTACTCACTTTGTGTCCCTCTTCTGCTAGAAACTTAAGCAGAGCTATGGTGTCTGTTTTACATTGTTCTTGTATTTTAAAGCATATCAAAATATCATCTACATACAAAATGTTAGAGAAATTAAAATGTTTACCCTCCTGTGACCTGATCCACCTTACTTTAGTATAACTGAAACACTTCTGAATAGGGCGTATTGTATATTGTGGAAATATAATTGTTGCTCTCAGTGAGAACAGTTTGCTCTAACCTTGACTATTTAATAAGGGCCCAGATGTCTTTCTGAAGAAAGAAGCTATACTTAAAGTACCAAAACTACAAACTAAAAGACAGATGATGTCTTTCCTAGATATGACAAACTTCTGCAGAGCAGGGATACCAAACTATTCAGAGTTGTCTAGTCCATTGTTGGAATTTATCTATGACACACCTATGGCAACTTATGATAAAATACAATGCCTAAAATTGCAGAAAAAGCCTTTGATCTTAAAAAGACCCTGACCAGCATTTCTATTTTAGGACTGCCTAACTATGAAAAATGTTTTATGCAAACTGTTGATTGTAAAAATGGTCACATGACTTCAGTGCTGACTCAGCCTTATGGGGACAAAAAGAGGCCTATTGCTTAATAATCTGACCAATTGGATCCAATAGCAAGACGAATGCCTGTATGTATTCAAGCTGTTATTGCAGCCTCCATGACAGTCCAAACTTCAGCAAGCATTGTGTTGTTCCATCCTCTGACAGAAGATTAGCTAAAAGTTTATTTAGATATGCAGCTGTACTGACGCATGCTAATGTGCATACGTCAGCCGGAGGGATGGTAGATTAGTAAACAAAGTGTTTACAACATACGGTTTTACAAACTACTCTTAAAAAAAAAATCAACAATGTGAAATATGTACAAAATTAATCCAATTAATCTTACCGAAGTTCGTCCTCTGAGTCTATTTGTTAAAAGAATTTACCTAACACAAAAGTATTTGATTTCCTTCAGGAGGTGAAAACTTAGCTATGTTAGCAGACATTACTTGGGAAAAGATGGTGGGAGACTCACAATAACCCAGTGGAATCCAGGTCCAAGTCCATCTTTTGCCCAAAAACTCAAATGCAAACCAAAATTAGCATTGTTTGTCAACTTCAACAGAGAAAAAAAAGCATTTGCCACATCAGTGACAGTAAACCACTTTTGAATTAGGCTTGATGTCATTCAGCAGGGTGTGTGTGTCTGGTACCAGTGGAGCTCTAGGTATTGCTGCTTAATTTACAGCCTGTAGGTTTTGCACTATCCTCCACCCAGTGGATGGGACAGTCTTCTTAACAGGAAACAATGGTTTATTACATAGTGCCTGATTTTAACAATGAGTCAAACACTAAGTTTCTCTGGTGGACTCCTATTTTACAAGCTCTTGTACCATAAAGGAATTTTATTTTCAAGCCTTTGTACCAACGTTACTTTAGCTTTTCCTCTTAGAGCATAATTTCAGTAACACTATCTAAGCTCAGAATGTATATTTTGTCTACCTGTAGTTCTTGTATGTCTCCCTGTTGTTCAGTGTGTGTGTTTTGCATCCAACCTGTTTCATTTGTCAGCGTCTCTTACGCTGTGGACACATTCGAGCTTTGTGGCCTGTTTTTCCAGAGACATAACTGCAGTCATGCTGAGGCTGTTGCTGTCTGCCAGGTCTTAAATCACTGCGACGTCCTCGTCTGCTACTCTGGAAACACTACTCAGAAACAGATTTTTCATCATAAAACATATAACACTTCAGCTGTTTTTCTGCTTTTCTTTTATAATTTAGATTTTTGTTGGAGAACAGTGTCTGCATGCACAGCATAGTTTTTAGTATCAGTTAAAGCACATGTTCACCAGCCAATTTGTTGTTTTCGAATGACCCCAGAAATTTCAGGCTTAAGTCTATTCAGGAAAACATTCTTTGCTGCTGTGCATATGGGCCGTTACCGTTTTGTTCCACACCGGTGGCAATGGGATGCCACTGAATATTTCCTTCAACCTATTGAAGTAATTAATTCTGAAATACACTACACTCTGAAATTTTTATCCAGTCAACCCTTTTAATGAAATGAGCTCTTACTCGCGTTAGTGGGTCTGCAGTAGGTCTGCAACAAATAGAAATCGTCTGCATCCTTGTCATAAATCATAAATCAACATGAGTGTTGATACTGGATACATGACTGGATACTGGTATCAATATCATACAGCAATAGAGCAACATTCTGGTAAGCACGTAAGCTAAATCAAGATGGCGACCGACACAATCAGTGAGGCACCTACAACGCCACCAACACCAAGAACAACAACAACGCCAACACTACCTGACAATACCAACTCGGACAATGCCAATCTACTACTCCGTCTAGCAAACAATGAAATCACCAAATTAAAGCAGGAAATACGCCGCCTCTCTCACGATCTCCAACAGAAAGACTCCATACTGACTAGCTTCAGGGACGTTGCCCTCGAGCAGTCGAGGAAGATCTCCACACTTACCTTCACTCTCCAGGACACTGCCCCATGGGACCCGTCAACCTGTCCACGACCCTCTTCCTCTTCTACACCATGTCTTCGGTCCTCCTGGACCGAGGTTGCGGTTCGTGGGCGGAAAAAATATCACCACGGGTCTCCGCGTCCCTCCCTAGACCTCTCCAGTCGATTTGCACCTCTGTCTTCTGCCACTCCGGACCTACACACTGTCTCATCTGCCAATCACGTACCGGATCGTTCCGCTCCGGTATCCCAACAACACCCGTCACCCGCCAATGTCGTTCGGCGCCGTCACCTGCTCTCGCTCCCCTCTGACGACACCCGCTACCCCCGCCTTAGTCCAAGTGCTCCTCGCGAAGCCCGTTGCCCCGGCGGAAAACAGTCTCCATCCCGCTCAGCTACTACATCAGTGCGCCGTAGGATCCTTCGCGAGGCCGTGCTCAGGCACACTCACGGGCCCCCTAGCTACGGACCAACCGAACTGCCGCCTCCATCTTCCACCTCAGCACCTGATGTCACCACCCCGCCTCCCCGCCAGTCAGCAAGACG